>NC_143034.1:85626370-85666370 GCF_057628025.1 Oncorhynchus mykiss | reverse complement strand
TTATAGATGTCCACGTATTCAAGGTCGGAACCATCCAGGGTGGTGATGCTAGTCAGGCGTGCGGGTGCAGGCAGCGAACGGTTGAAAAGCATGCATTTGGTTTTACTAGCGTTTAAGAGCAGTTGGAGGCCACGGAAGGAGTGTTGTATGGCATTGAAGCTCGTTTGGAGGTTAGATAGCACAGTGGACGGGCCAGAAGTATATAGAATGGTGTCGTCTGCGTAGAGGTGGATCAGGGAATCGCCCGCAGCAAGAGCAACATCCTTGATATATACAGAGAAAAGAGTCGGCCCGAGAATTGAACCCTGTGGCACCCCCATAGAGACTGCCAGAGGACCGGACAGCATGCCCTCCGATTTGACACACTGAACTCTGTCTGCAAAGTAGTTGGTGAACCAGTTACGGCAGTCATCAGAAAAACCGAGGCTACTGAGTCTGCCGATAAGAATATGGTGATTGACAGGGTTGAAAGCCTTGGCAAGGTCGATGAAGATGGCTGCACAGTACTGTCTTTTATCGATGGCGGTTATGATATCGTTCAGTACCTTGAGCGTGGCTGAGGTGCACCCGTGACCGGCTCGGAAACCAGATTGCACAGCAGAGAAGGTACAGTGGGATTCGAGATGGTCAGTGACCTGTTTGTTGACTTGGCTTTCGAAGACCTTAGATAGGCAGGGCAGGATGGATATAGGTCTGTAACAGTTTGGGTCCAGGGTGTCTCCCCCTTTGAAGAGGGGGATGACTGCGGCAGCTTTCCAATCCTTGGGGATCTCAGACGATATGAAAGAGAGGTTGAACAGGCTGGTAATAGGGGTTGCGACAATGGCGGCGGATAGTTTAAGAAATAGAGGGTACAGATTGTCAAGCCCAGCTGATTTGTACGGGTCCAGGTTTTATCCAGGTTTTGCAGCTCCCGAACATCTGCTATCTGGATTTGGGTAAAGGAGAACCTGGAGAGGCTTGGGCGAGTAGCTGCGGGGGGGGCGGAGCTGTTGGCCGAGGTTGGAGTAGCCAGGCGGAAGGCATGGCCAGCCGTTGAGAAATGCTTGTTGAAATGCTTGTTGAAGTATAATTACAAGCATTTCTCAAGTGTCAAAGGCTTTTATTGACAATTACATGAAGTTGATGCAAAGAGTCAATATTTGCAGTGTTGACCTTTTTTTTCAAGACCTCTGCAATCCGCCCTGGCACGTTGTCAATTAACTTCTGGGCCACATCCTGACTGATGGCAGCCCATTCTTGCATAATCAATGCTTGGAGTTTGTCAGAATTTGTGGGGTTTTGTTTGTCCACCCGCCTCTTGAGGATTGACCACAAGTTTTAAGGTCTGGGGAGTTTCCTGGCCATGGACCCAACATATCGATGTTTTGTACCCCGAGCCACTTAGTTATCACTTTTGCCTTATGGCAAGGTGCTCCATCATGCCGGAAAAGGCATTGTTCGTCACCAAACTGTTCCTGGATGGTTGGGAGAAGTTGCTCTCGGAGGATGTGTTGGTACCATTCTTTATTCATGGCTGTGTTCGTAGGCAAAATTGTGAGTGAGCCCACTTCCTTGGCTGAGAAGCAACCCCACCCATTACTGTTGGCATGACACAGGACTGATTGTAGCTCTCACCTTGTCTTCTCCAGGCAAGCTTTTTTCCGGATGCTCCAAACAATCGGAAAGGGAATTCATTAGAGAAAATGACTTTACCCCAGTCCTCAGCAGTCCAATCCCTGTAACTTTTGCAGAATATCAGTCTGTCCTTGATGTTTTTCCTGGAGAGAAGTGGCTTCTTTGCTGCCCTTCTTGACACCATGCCATCCTCCAAGAGTCTTCGCCTCACTGTGCGTGCAGATGCACTCACACCTGCCTGCTGCCATTCCTGAGCAGGCTCTGTTCTGGTGGTGCCCCGATCCCGCAGCTGAATCATCTTTAGGAGACGGTCCTGGCGCTTGCTGGACTTTCTTGGGCACCCTGAAACCTTCTTCACAACAATTGAACCGCTCTCCTTGAAGTTCTTGATGATCCGATAAATGGTTGATTTAGGTGCAATCTTACTGGCAGCAATATCCTTGCCTGTGAAGCTCTTTTTGTGCAAAGCAATGATGACGGCACGCGTTTCCTTGCAGGTAACCATGGATGACAGAGGAAGAACAATGATTCCGAGCACCACCATTCTTTTAAAGCTTCCAGTCTGGTATTCGAACTCAATCGGCATGACATAGTGATCTCCAGCCTTGTCCTCGTCAACACGTACACCTGTGTTAACGAGAGAATCAGTGACATGATGTTTGCTGGTCCTTTTGTGGCAGGGCTGAAATGCAGTGGAAATGTTTTTGGGGGATTCAATTCATTTGCATGGCAAATAGGGACTTTGCAATTAATTGCAATTCATCTGATCAGTCTTCATAACAATCTGGAGTCTATGCAAATTGCCACCATACAAACTGAGGCAGCAGACTTTGTGAAAAATAATATTTGTGTCTTTCTCAAAACTTTTGTCCACAACTGTAGAGACCAGCAGTAGAGAGATAACCTACCTGTGCAGTTGACCTTAGAGACCAGCAGTAGAGAGATAACCTACCTGTGCAGTTGACCTTAGAGACCAGCAGTAGAGAGATAACCTAGCTGTGCAGTTGACCTTAGAGACCAGCAGTTGAGAGTTAACCTAGCTGTGCAGTTGACCTTAGAGACCAGCAGTAGAGAGTTAACCTAGCTGTGCAGTTGACCTTAGAGACCAGCAGTAGAGAGTTAACCTAGCTGTGCAGGTGACCTGAGAGACCAGCAGTAGAGAGATAACCTAGCTGTCCAGTTGACCTTAGAGACCAGTAGTAGAGAGATAACCTACCTGTGCGGTTGACCTTAGAGACCAGTAGTAGTGAGTTTAAGACCTCATCTTCGTCCTGTTCGTCTAGAACCTTACATTGGCGCAGGTAGGGAGTCAGTTTACCAGGCGAGATGTAGCGACTTAAGATGTAGCGGTTACTCTCCACTGACTCCCACAGAGACTCCGTGTCCTCACCTCCATTCTCCATCTCTACACACACACACAGTGACAGATGTTTACTATACCCATCTCTACACACAGTGAAAGATGTAGGTTTACTATACCCATCTCTACACACACACAGTGAAAGATGTAGGTTTACTATACCCATCTCTACACACACACAGTGAAAGATGTAGGTTTACTATACCCATCTCTACACACACACAGTGAAAACTGTAGGTTTACTATATCCATCTCTACACACACACACACACAGTGAAAGATGTAGGTTTACTATACCCACCTCTACACACACACCGTGAAAGATGTAGGTTTACTATACCCATCTCTACACACACACAGTGAAAGATGTAGGTTTACTATACCCATCTCTACACACACACAGTGGAAGATGTAGGTTTACTATACCCATCTCTACACACACACAGTGAAAGATGTAGGTTTACTATATCCATCTCTACACACACACACACACAGTGAAAGATGTAGGTTTACTATACCCATCTCTACACACACACAGTGAAAAATGTAGGTTTACTATATCCATCTCTACACACACAGTGAAAGATGTAGGTTTACTATACCCATCTCTACACACACACAGTGAAAGATGTAGGTTTACTATACCCATCTCTACACACACACAGTGAAAGATTTAGGTTTACTATATCCGTCTCTACACACACACAGTGAAAGATGTAGGTTTACTATACCCATCTCTACACACACACACACACACACACACACACACACACACACACACACACACACACACACACACACACACACAGTGAAAGATGTAGGTTTACTATATCCATCTCTACACACACACAGTGAATGATGTTTACTATATCCATCTCTCTCTATATATAGAGCTTTGTAAAAGTATTCACAACCCTTGGTGTTTTTTCTATTTAGTTGCATTACAACCTGACCTCTAACCGTAACCCTAACCCTTACAACCTGACCTCTAACCCTAACCCGAACCCTTACAACCTGACCTCTAACCCTAACCCTAACCCTTACAACCTGACCTCTAACCCTAACCCTTACAACCTGACCTCTAACCCTAACCCTTACAACCTGACCTCTAACCCTAACCCTTACAACCTGACCCCTAACCCTAACCCTAACCCTTACAACCTGACCTCTAACCCTAACCCTAACCCTGACATTTAAGTTGATTTTTATTAGGATTTCATGTACCGGACATACACAAAATAGTCCAAATTGGTGATGTGAAATTAAAAAAATAACTTGTTTAAAAAAATTCACAAAAAGAAAAAACTGAAAAGTGGTGTGTGCATATGTATTCACCCCCTTTGCGATGAATCCTCTAAATAAGATCTGGTGCAACCAATTACCGTCAGAAGTCACATAATTAGTTAAATAAAGTCCACCTGTGTGCCGTCAGTCTAAGTGTCACATGATCTGTCAGTATATATAAACACCTGTTCTGAAAGGTCCCAGTGTCTGCAACATCACTAAGCAAGGGGCACCATGAAGACCAAGGAGCTCTCCAAACAGGTCAGGTACAAAGTTGTGGAGAAGTACAGATCAGGGTTGGGTTATAAAAAAATATCAGAAACTTTGAACATTATACGAAGCACCATTAAATCCATTATTAAAAAATGGAAAGAACATGGCACCACCACAAACCTGAGGGCCAACCACCAAAACTCACGGACCAGGCAAAGAGGGCATTAATCAGAGAGCCACCAAAGAGACCAAAGATAATCCTGAAGGAGCTGCAAAACTCCACAGCAGAGATTGGAGTATCAGTCCATAGTACCGCTTTAAGCCGTACACTCCACAGAGCTGGGCTTTACAGAAGAGTGTCCAGAAAAAATAAGCAAACATGTTTGGTGTTCGCCAAAAGGCATGTGGGAGACTTCCCAAACATATGGAAGAAGGTACTTTGGTCAGATGAGAATAAAAGCTAATTTTTTGGCCATCAAGGAAAATGCTATGTCTGGCGCAAACACAATACTTCTCATCACCCCCAAGACACCATCCCCACAGTGAAGCATGGTGGTGGCAGCATCACGCTGTGGGGATGTTTTTCATCGGCAGAGAATGGGAAAATGGTCAGAATTGGTCAGTCGTCCGGAGAGTTGAGACTGGGATGGAGGTTCACCTTCCAGCAGGACAATGACCCTAAGCATACTGCTAAAGCAACACTCGAGTGGTTTAAGGGGAAATATTTAAATGTCTTGGAATGGCCTAGTCACAGCCCAGACCTCAATCCAATTGAGGACCTGTGATATGACTTAAAGATTGCTGTACACCAGCAGAACCCATCCAACTTGAAGGAGCTGGATGGGTTCTTGAAGGAGCTTATTTCTTGTTTGTTTCACAATAAAACATATTTTCCCTCTTCATAGTGGCATGTTGTGTAAATCAAATGATACAAACCCCCCACAAATACATTTTAATTCCAGGTTGGAAGGCAACAAGATAGGAAAAATGCCAAGAAGGGTGAATACTTTCGTAAGCTACTGTATCTCTCTCTCTCTCTCTCTCTCTCTCTCTCTCTCTCTCTCTCTCTCTCTCTCTCTCTCTCTCTCTCTCTCTCTCTCTCTCTCTCAATTCAATTTCGATATAAGGGCTTTATTTGCATGGGAAACATATGTTTACATTGCCAAAGCAAGTGAAATAGATATTAAACAAAAGTGAAATATACAATAAATAATAAACAATAACACAAAAGTTCCAAAAGAATAAAGACATTTCAAATGTCATATTATGTACAAATGGTTAAAGTACACAAGGGAAAATAAATAAGCATACATATGGGTTGTATATCTTCTTAATATTGGGTCAGTCACAGTGCTCAGGTATTCTGCCACTGTGTACTCTCTGTGTAGGGCCAAATAGCATTCCAGTTTGCTCTGTTTTTTGGTCATTTCTTTCCAATGTGTCAAGTAATTATCTTTTTGTTTTCTCATGATTTGGTTGGGTCTAATTGTGTTGCTGTCCTGGGGCTCTGTGGGGTATGTTTGTGTTTGTGAACAGAGCCCTAGGACCAGCTTTGTTATGGAAGGTTTGGGAATCGCTTCCTTTTAGGTGGTTATAGAATTTAACGGCTCTTTTCTGGATTTTGATAATTAGTGGTTATCGGCCTAATTCTGCTCTGCATGCATTATTTGGTGTTCTACGTTGTACACGGAGGATATTTTTGCAGAATTCTGCGTGCAGAGTCTCAATTTGGTGTTTGTCCCATTTTGTGAAGTCTTGGTTGGTGAGCGGACCCCAGACCTCGCAACCATAAAGGGTAATGGACTCTATGACTGATTCAAGTATTTTTAGCCAGATCCTAATTGGTATGTTGAAATTTATGTTCCTTTTGATGGCATAGAATGCCCTTCTTGCCTTGTCTCTCAGATTGTTCACAGCTTTGTGGAAGTTACCTGTGGCGCTGATGTTTAGGCCAAGGTATGTATAGTTTTTTTGTGTGCTCTAGGGCAACAATGTCTAGATGGAATTTGTGGTCCTGGTGACTGGACCTTTTTTGGAACACCATTATTTTGGTCTTACTGAGATTTACTGTCAGGGCCCAGGTCTGACAGAATCTGTGCATAAGATCTAGGTGCTGCTGTAGGCCCTCCTCGGTTGGTGACAGAAGCACCAGATCATCAGCAAACAGCAGACATTTGACTTCGGATTCTAGTAGGGTGAGGCCGGGTGCTGTCTCTCTCTCTCTCTCTCTCTCTCTACCTCTACATATTTCTCTCTCCCCCCCCCTCTCTCACTCTCTCTACCTCTACATATTTCTCTCTCTCTCCCCCCCCTCTCTCTCTCTCTCTACATATTCCTCTACCTTTCTCTACCTCTACATATTTCTCTACCTCTCTCTACCTCTACATATTTCTCTCTCTCTATCTCTACATATTTCTCTCCCTCTCTCTCTCTCTCTCTCTCTCTCTCTACCTCTACATATTTATCTATCTCTACCTCTACATATTTCTCTCTCTCTCCCTGTACCTCTACATATTTCTCTCTCTCTCTATCCCTCTCTCTCTCTCTCTCTCTCTACCTCTACATATTTCTCTCTCTCTCTCTCCTCTCTCGCTCTCTCTCTCTACCTCTACACATCTCTCTCTCTCTCTCTCTCTCTCTCTCTCTCTCTACCTCTAGATATTTCTCTCTCTCTCTACCTCTCTCTCTACCTCTACATATTTCTCTCTCTCTCTCTACCTCTACATATTCTCTCTCTACCTCTACATATTTCTCTCTCTCTCTCTCTCTCTCTCTCTCTCTCTCTCTCTCTCTCTCTCTCTTTCTCTTTCTACCTCTACATATTTCTCTCTCTTTCTCTCTCTCTACCTCTCTCTCTCTCTCTACCTCTCTCTATCTCTCTCTACCTCTCTCTCTACCTCTCTCTCTCTACTTCTACATATTTCTCTCTCTCTCTACCTCTCTCTCTATACTGTGTCTGGTTGGCCCTGCTTAGTGGCTCTATAACCCTGCTTTGTGTCTTCAGCCAGGCAAATCAGCCCTATCTAACACACACACACCAGATAACAGCTCTATGCAAATGTATGTATGCGTGTGTCAGGAAGGAAAGGAGACGGAAAGAACAGTTGTTTCTGCACACACACACACACACAGACTGAGGAGGAGATTTAAACTACGAACTGTTACCTACCACACACACACACACACACACACACACACACACACACACACACACACACACACACGGTTACCCACAGACGTTTCCTCTTCTCTTAATTTGTAGTGTGTGACTCAGAAAGTCACTTCCCACTTCCTCCTTCTACTGCAGATGTCAAGACTCAGTTCAATGTAAAGGGCTTTATTGGCCGAGGAAACATATGTTAACAATCAAGTGAAATAAACAATAAAAAATGTACAGACTATATATCATGTCTAAATATACAGTGTTGAAACGATGTACAAATAGTTAAAGTACTAAAGGGAAAATAAATCAACATAAATATTTCACTCTCCTTATTGTTGGGTCAGGTATTCTGCAACAGTGGGAAGGTATTTGGCAGCCTTTCTCAATAGCAAGGCTCTCTCTCCCTCTCCTTAATGTTGTTTTTTTTGCCACTGTGAACTCTCTATTTAGGGCCAAATAGCATTTCAGTTTTTTGGTAAATTCTTTCCAATGTGTTTTCTCATGATTTGGTTGGGTCTAATTGTGCTGCTGTCCTGGGGCTCTGTGGGGTCTGTTTGTGTTTGTGAACAGAGCCCCAGGACCAGCTTGCTTAGGGGACTCTTCTCCAGGTTCATCTCTCTGTAGGTGATGGCTTTGTTATGGAAGGTTTGGGAATCACTTCCTTTTAGGTGGTTGTAGAATTGAACGTCTCTTTTCTGGATTTTGATCATTAGCGGGTATCAGCCTAATTCTGCTCTGCGTGCCTTGTTTGGTGTTTTACGTTGCACACTGAGGATATTTTGGTGTCAATTTGGTGTTGGTCCCATTTTGTGAATTCTTAGTTTGTGAGCTGACCCCAGACCTCACAACCATAAAGGACATTGGATTCTATAATTGATTCAACTATTTTTAGCCAGATCCAAATTGGTATGTTGAAATTTATGTTCCTTTTGATGGCGTAGAAGGCCCTTCTTGCCTTGTCTCTCAGATCGATCACAGCTTTGTGGAAGTTACCTGTGGCACTGATGTTTAGGCCGAGGTTCATGCAGTTTGTTTTTAGAGCAACGGTGTCTAGATGGAATTTGTATTTGTGGTCCTGGACCTTTGTTGGAACACCATTATTATTATTTTACAGTCAGGGCCCAGCTCTGACAGACTCTGTGCAGAAGATCTAGTCAACAAAGCATGAAAAGCCTTTGCCTTTGTTTTTGTTTGTTTGTCAATTAGGGTGTGCAGGGTGAATGCGTGGTCTGTCGTGCGGTAAATTGGTAAAAAGCAAATTTGACATTTGCTTAGTACATTGTTTTCACTGAGGAAATGTACGACTCTGCTGTTAATGATAATGCAGAGGATTTTCCTGAAAGGTTGCAGTTGCATGTAGTTATTGGGGTCAAATTTTGGGTGATCAGTACTTGGTTCCAAAAATTGAGGAAGATGTTAAAGCGTTTAAGTCTCCCTCTCTCCCTTTCTCGCCCTCTTGTTATCTCTCTCTCTTTCCCTGTATCTTTCCATCTCTCTCTCTCTCTCTCTCTCTCTCTCGCTCTCTCTCTCTCGCCCTCTTGTTATCTCTCTCCCTTTCCCTGTATCTTTCCATCTCTTTCTCTTTCTCGCCCTCTTGTTATCTCTCTCCCTTTCCCTGTATCTTTCCATCTCTCTCTCTCTCACCCTCTTGTTATCTCTCTCCCTTTCCCTGTATCTTTCCATCTCTTTCTCTTTCTCTTTCTCGCCCTCTTGTTATCTCTCTCTCTTTCCCTGTATCTTTCCATCTCTCTCTCTCTCTCTCTCTCTCTCTCTCTCCCTTTCTCGCCCTCGTGTTATCTCTCCCCCTTTCCCTGTATCTTTCCATCTCTCTCTCTCTCTCTCTCTTTCTCACCCTCTTGTTATCTCTCTCCCTTTCCCTGTATCTTTCCATCTCTCTCTTTCTCTCTTTCTCACCCTCTTGTTATCTCTCTCCCTTTCCCTGTATCTTTCCATCTCTCTCTCTCTCTTTCTCACCCTCGTGTTATCTCTCTCCCGTTCCCTGTATCTTTCCATTTCTCTCTCTCTTTCCCTCTCTTCATCTCTCTCCCCTGACCCTGTCCACCCCCTCTCTTTCTTGCTATCTCTGATTGCAGAGAAGGTGGAAGCTCCCTTGTCTAATCTGATTTCTAACCCTGCACTAGTCCTGGAGAGTTACAGGCTTTAGTTCTAACCATGCACTAGTCCTGGAGAGTTACAGGTTTTAGTTCTAACCCTGCACTAGTCCTACAGAGTTACAGGCTTTAGTTCTAACCCTGCACTAGTCCTACAGAGTTACCGGCTTTAGTTCTAACCCTGCACTAGTCCTACAGGGTTACAGGCTTTAGTTCTAACCCTGCACTAGTCCTATAGAGTTACAGGCTTTAGTTCTAACCCTGCACTAGTCATACAGGGTTACAGGCTTTAGTTCTAACCCTGCACTAGTCCTGGAGAGTTACAGCCTTTAGTTTTAGTATTCCATTAGGGTTAGGGATAGGGGTTAGGGTTAGGGGTTAGGGTTAGGGTTAGGGGTTAAGGGTTGGGGGTTAGGGGGTTAGGGTTAGAGTTGGGTTTAGGGTTGGGGTTGGGGTTGGGGTTAGGGTTAGGGTTAGGGGTTAGGGTTAGAGTTAGGGTTAGGGGTTAAGGGTTGGGGGTTAGGGGTTAGGGTTAGGGTTAGAGTTAGGGTTAGGGGTTAAGGGTTGGGGGTTAGGGGGTTAGGGTTAGAGTTGGGTTTAGGGTTAGGGTTGGAGTTGGGTTTAGGGTTAGGGTTGGGGGTTAGGGGTTAGGGTTAGAGTTGGGTTTAGGGTTAGAGTTGGTTTTAGGGTTAGAGTTGGGTTTAGGGTTAGAGTTGGGTTTAGGGTTAGAGTTGGGTTTAGGGTTAGAGTTGGGTTTAGGGTTAGAGTTGGGTTTAGGGTTAGAGTTGGGTTTAGGGTTAGGGTTGGGTTTAGGGTTAGAGTTGGGTTTAGGGTTAGGGTTAGGGTTAGGGTTGGGTTTAGGGTTATGGTTATGGTTAGGGTTTCTGTTTATGGGTTAGGGTTAGGTTTAGGTTTGGGGTTAGGGTTGGGGTGTCACGCCCTGGTCTAAGTATTTTGTGTTTATCTTCATGTATTGGGTCAGGCCAGGGTGTGGCATGGGGTTTTTGTATTGTGGTGTGTTTTGTCTTGGGGTGTTGGTGTGTATGTATTGGGATTGTAGCTAGTGGGGTTATCTAGCAAAGTCTATGGCTGTCTGGAGTGGTTCTCAATCAGAGGCAGGTGGTTATCGTTGTCTCTGATTGGGAACCATATTTAGGCAGCCATATTCTTTGAGTTTGTCGTGGGTGATTGTCCTTAGTGTCTTGATGTCCTTAGTCTGTGTTAGTTTACACTAGTATAGGCTGTTTCGGTTTTCGTTATGTTTATTGTTTTGTAGTGTTTGTATTTAGATTTGTGTTTCGTTTGTTGAATAAACATGGATCGCAATCTACACGCTGCATTTTGGTCCGACTCTCCTTCTCACCAAGAAAATCGTTACATGGGGTTGGAGTTAAGTTAGGGTTAGGGGTTAGGGTTGGGGTTGCAGTTCAGTTTAAGAGGGTTTCTGTTTATGCTGGCATCAACCCTTTGGTTGCACGCGCCTATTGCAACCGATCGCAGCAGCTGTACATAGTCTATCGGTAAATAGCCCACCCAATTTGCCTACCTCATCCCCATACTGTTTTTATTTACTTTTCTGCTCTTTTGCACACCAGTATCTCTACCTGTACATGACCATCTGATCATTTATCACTCCAGTGTTAATCTGCTAAATTGTAATTATTCGCCTACCTCCTCATGCATTTTGCACACAATGTATATAGACTCTCTTTTTTTTTCTTTTTGTCTACTGTGTTATTGACTTGTTTATTGTTTACTCCATGTGTAACTCTGTGTTGTTGTTTGTGTCGAATTGCTATGCTTTATCTTGGCCAGGTCGCAGTTGTAAATGAGAACTTGTTCTCAACTAGCCTACCTGGATAAATAAAGGTGATCTGGTCTACCTGGTTAAATAAAGGTGATCTGGTCTACCTGGTTAAATAAAGGTGATCTGGTCTACCTGGTTAAATATAGGTGATCTGGTCTACCTGGTTAAATAAAGGTGATCTTACATCTGGCCGGTCATCTAACCCTCACCCATCTAGCCCTAACCCATCTAACCCATCTAACCCTAACCCATCTAACTCATCTAACCCCAACCCATCTAACCCCAACCCATCTAACCCATCTAACCCTAACCCATCTAAACCATCTAACCCTAACCCATCTAACCCAAACCCATCTAACCCTAACCCATCTGGCCGGTCATCTAACCCTAACCCATCTAACCCTAATCCATCTAACCCATCTAACCCTAACCCATCTAACCCTCACCCTAACCCATCTGGCCGGTCATCTAACCCTCACCCATCTAACCCTCACCCATCTAACCCTAACCCATCTAACCCTAACCCATCTAACCCTAACCCATCTAACCCTAACCCATCTAACCCTCACCCTAACCCATCTGGCCGGTCATCTAACCCTAACCCATCTAACCCTAACCCATCTAACCCTCACCCTAACCCATCTGGCCGGTCATCTAACCCTAACCCATCTAACCCTAACCCATCTAACCCATCTAACCCTAACCCATCTAACCCTCACCCTAACCCATCTGGCCGGTCATCTAACCCTAACCCATCTAACCCTCACCCATCTAACCCTAACCCATCTAACCCTAACCCATCTAACCCTAACCCATCTAACCCATCTAACCCTAACCCATCTAACCCTAACCCATCTAACCCTCACCCTAACCCATCTGGCCGGTCATCTAACCCTAACCCATCTAACCCTAACCCATCTAACCCTCACCCTAACCCATCTGGCCGGTCATCTAACCCTAACCCATCTAACCCTAACCCATCTAACCCTAACCCATCTAACCCTCACCCTAACCCATCTGGCCGGTCATCTAACCCTAACCCATCTAACCCTAACCCATCTAACCCTCACCCTAACCCATCTGGCCGGTCATCTAACCCTAACCCATCTAACCCTAACCCATCTAACCCTAACCCTAACCCTAACCCTAACCCTAACCCATCTGGCCGGTCATCTAACCCTAACCCATCTAACCCTAACCCATCTAACCCATCTAACCCTAACCCATCTAACCCTCACCCATCTAACCCATCTAACCCTAACCCATCTAACCCTCACCCATCTAACCCTAACCCATCTAACCCTAACCCATCTAACCCTAACCCATCTAACCCTAACCCATCTAACCCTAACCCAAATATAGAGAGTCTGGAGAGGGTGAGAGAACATGAAAGGCCGAAAGCTCCAACAATTAAATTGTTTTTGCTCATCAATATACACCCAATACCCCACAACGAGAAAGAAAATACTGTTTTTTTAGACATTTTTGAAAGCGTATTACATTTATGTTTTTAAATATCTCATGTACATAAGTATTCAGACGCTTTCCTCAGTGTTTAGTTGAAACACCATTGGCAACGTTTACAGCCTCAAGTCTTCTTGGGTTAGGGTTAGGGTTAGGACTACAGGCTTGGCACAAGCTCTGTCAGGTTGGATGGGAAGAGTTGCTGCACAGCTATTTTCAGGTTTCTCCAGAGATGTTTGATCGGGTTCATGACCGGACTCTGGCTGGCCCACTCAAGGACATTCAGAGACTTGTCCTGAAGCCACTCCTGTGTTGTCTTGGCTGTGTGCTTAGGGTTGTTGTCCTGTTGGAAGGTGAACCTTCACCCCCAGTCTGAGGGCCAGAGGGCTCTGGAGCAGGTTTTCATCAAAGATCACTGAACTTTGCTCTGTTCATCTTTCCCTCGATCCTGACTAGTCTCCCAGTCCCTGCCGCTGAAAAACATCCCCACAGCATGATGCTGCCACCACCATGCTTCACCGTAGGGATGGTGCCAGGTTTCCTCCAGATGTAACGCTTGGCATTCAGGCCAAATAGTTCAATCTTGGTTTCATCAGACCAGAGAATCTTGTTTCTCATGGTCAGAGTCCTTTAGGTGCCTTTTGGAAAACTCCAAGTGGGCTGTCGTGCCTTTTACTGAGGAAGTGGCTTCCATCTGGCAGCTCTATCATAAAGGCCTGATTGGTGGACTGCTGCAGAGATGGTTGTCCTTCTGGAAGGTTCTCCCATCTCCACAGAGGAACCCTGGAGCTCTGTCAGAGTGACCATCGGGTTCTTGGTCACCTCCCTGACCAAGGCCCTTCTCCCTCGATTGCTCAGTTTGGCCGGGCGGCCAGCTCTAGGAAGAGTCTTGGTGGTTCCAAACTTCTTCCATTTCAGAATGATTGAGGCCACTGTGTTCTTGGGGACCTTCAACGCTGCAGAAAGTTTTTGGTACCCTTCCTTAGGGAAGGCCTCGACATAATCCTGTCTCAGGGCTCTACGGACAATTCTTCCGACTTCATGGCTTCATTTGCTCATTATGATTTTATTTGTAACATATTTTACCTTTATTTAACTAGGCAAGTCAGTTAAGATCAAATTATGTTTTACAATGACCAAAGGCAAAAGGCAACACAGTATGGTAGCAACATAACAACAACATAGTAGCAACACAACATGGTAGCAACACAACATGACAACAGCATGGTAGCAACACAACATTTTATTTATTTATTTTACCTTTATTTAACTAGGCAAGTCAGTTAAGAACAAATTCTTATTTTCAATGACGGCCTGCAGTGGGTTAACTGCCTGTTCAGGGGCAGAACGACAGATTTGTACCTTGTCAGCTCAGGGGTTTGAACTTGCAACCTTCCGGTTACTAGTCCACCGCTCTAACCACTAGGCTACCCTACCACCCCATGACAACACAGCATGGTAGCAACACAACGTAGCAACACAACATGACAACACAGCATGGTAGCAACACAACATGACAACACAGCATGGTAGCAACACAACATGACAACAACATGGCAGCAACACAACATGACAACAACATGGCAGCAGCACAACATGACCACACAGCATGGTAGCAACACAACATGGTAGCAACAACATGACAACAACATGGTAGCAACATAACATGACAACACAGCATGGTAGCAACACAACATGACAACATGGCAGCAACACAACATGACAACACAGCATGGTAGCAACACAACATGACAACATGGCAGCAACACAACATGACAACACAGCATGGTAGCAACACAACATGACAACAACATGGCAGCAACACAACATGACAACACAGCATGGTAGCAACACAACATGACAACATGGCAGCAACACAACATGACAACACAGCATGGTAGCAACACAACATGGTAGCAAAACAACATGACAACAACATGGTAGCAACACAACATGGTAGCAACACAACATGACAACAACATGGCAGCAACACAACATGACAACACAGCATGGTAGCAACACAACATGGTAGCAACACAACATGGCAGCAGCACAAAACATGGTACAAACATTATCGGGCACAGACAACAGCACAGAGGGCAAGAAGGTAGAAACAACAATACATCATACAAAGCAGAAACAACTGTCAGTAAGAGTGTCTGTCCATGATTGAGTCTTTCAATGAAGAGATTGAGATCAAACTGTTCAGTTTGAGTGTTTGTTGCAGCTCGTCCCGTCGCTAGCTGCAGCGAACTGAAAAGACCAAGAGATGTGTGTGCTTTGGGGACTTAATAGAATGTGACTTATACCTGTACCCCCCCACCTGACCTCTGCCTGTCTCTGACCCTGAGCCAGCCTGCCGTCCTGTACCTTGGTCTCTACTCTGGATTACAGACCTCTGCCTGTCTCTGACCCTGAGCCAGCCTGCCGTCCTGTACCTTGGTCTCTGGATTACAGACCTCTGCCTGTCTCTGACCCTGACCCTGCCGTCCTGTACCTTGGTCTCTACTCTGGATTACAGACCTCTGCCTGTCTCTGACCCTGAGCCAGCCTGCCGTTCTGTACCTTGGTCTCTGGATTACAGACCTCTGCCTGTCTCTGACCCTGAGCCTGCCGTCCTGTACCTTGGTCTCTGGATTACAGACCTCTGCCTGTCTCTGACCCTGAGCCAGCCGTCCTGTACCTTGGTCTCTACTCTGGATTACAGACCTCTGGCTGTCTCTGACCCTGAGCCAGCCGTCCTGTACCTTGGTCTCTGGATTACAGACCTCTGGCTGTCTCTGACCCTGAGCCAGCCGTCCTGTACCTTGGTCTCTACTCTGGATTACAGTCCTGACAGTCTGCACTTGGGTCTTACCTTGATTCCTGATGTTGTTTTAAGTCTTTGTAACCTATATAGAGTCAAAGTGCTGAGTGTGGAAACAAGCAGAGTCTGTCGCACGGTTGGGTCAACAAGAAAGTTCATAGTCAACAAAGCAGGAGTCATGAGGCAAATAGCAAAATTCACAAGGAAAAAAATATAACGACTTGGGGCCATTGTCAGTTCAGAGTCACTCAACAGTGTCTGTGTGCTGGAGGAGAGCGATAGCACTGTCAACTGTGGGGAACTTATATAGACAGGCGTGTGCCTTTCCAAATCAGTTGAATTTACCACAGGTGGACTCCAATCAACTTGTAGAAACATCTCACGGATGAGCCAGGGTCTGAATACTTATGTAAATAAGGTATTTCGGTTTTTATTTTTAATAAAAATGTCTAAAAACCTGTTTTCACTTCTTCATGATGGGGTATTGTGTGTATGTTAATGACATTTGTATTTATTTAAGCAAACTAATGGCATGTCATTTTCACATAATCAATCTATGTACACAAAGAGATGATTACCTCCCAGTAGATCGTACTGGTTTTATGAATCTCTTTTTACAAATTTACAAAACTTTAAATAACTTTATGAATCTCTTGATAACGTGTCAACAGTAACAGAGCTCAGAGCCCGCGTAGATTCACAATCTGCAAGTGTATTTTTGAGTGTGTGTGTGTGTGTGTGTGTGTGTGTGTGTGTGTGTGTGTGTGTGTGTGTGTGTGTGTGTGTGTGTGTGTGTGTGCGTGTGTGCGTGTGTGTGTGTGTGTGTGTGTGTGTGTGTGTGTGTGTGTGTGTGCGTGTGTGTGTGTGTGTGTGTGTGTGTGTGTGTGTGTGTGTGTGTGTGTGTGTGTGTGTGTGTGTGTGTGGGTGCTCCATGAGGATGATAAAAGCTCTATTGTTCAGTGAAGCCTGGAGGAATATGATATCTGGGTTAAACTGGGAGAGAAGAGAAGAGAAGAGAAGAGAAGAGAAGAGAAGAGAAGAGAGAGACCAGTTTACAGCATGGCTATGTAAGCACCATCTTAGAAGGGAGGAGAAGAGGAGAAGAGAGAGAGACAGAGAGTACTGTACTCCGTCCAGCTAGTACTGTACTCCGTCCAGCTAATACTGTACTCCACTCAGCTAGTACTGTACTCCGTCCAGCTAATACTGTACTCTACTCAGCTAGTACTGTACTCTACTCAGCTAGTACTGTACTCTACTCAGCTAGTACTGTACTCTACTCAGCTAGTACTGTACTACACTCAGCTAGTACTGTACTCTACTCAGCTAGTACTGTACTCCACTCAGCTAGTACTGTACTCTACTCAGCTAGTACTGTACTCTACTCAGCTAATACTGTACTCTACTCAGCTAATACTGTACTCTACACAGCTAATACTGTACTCCGTCCAGCTAGTAATGTACTCTACTCAGCTAATACTGTACTCTACTCAGCTAGTACTGTACTCCACTCAGCTAGTACTGTACTCTACTCAGCTAGTACTGTACTCTACTCAGCTAGTACTGTACTCCGTCCAGCTAGTACTGTACTCTACTCAGCTAGTACTGTACTCTACTCAGCTAGTACTGTACTCCACTCAGCTAGTACTGTACTCCACTCAGCTAGTACTGTACTCCGTCCAGCTAGTACTGTACTCTACTCAGCTAGTACTGTACTCTACTCAGCTAGTACTGTACTCCACTCAGCTAGTACTGTACTCCACTCAGTGAGTACTGTACTCCGTCCAGCTAGTACTGTACTCTACTCAGCTAATACTGTACTCCACTCAGCTAGTACTGTACTCCGTCCAGCTAGTAATGTACTCCACTCAGCTAGTACTGTACTCTACTCAGCTAGTACTGTACTCTACTCAGCTAGTACTGTACTCCACTCAGCTAGTACTGTACTCCGTCCAGCTAGTAATGTACTCCACTCAGCTAGTACTGTACTCTACTCAGCTAGTACTGTACTCCACTCAGCTAGTACTGTACTCCACTCAGCTAGTACTGTACTCCACTCAGCTAGTACTGTACTCTACTCAGCTAATACTGTACTCCACTCAGCTAGTACTGTACTCTACTCAGCTAATACTGTACTCCACTCAGCTAGTACTGTACTCTACTCAGCTAGTACTGTACTCTACTCAGCTAGTACTGTACTCCACTCAGCTAGTACTGTACTCCGTCCAGCTAGTAATGTACTCCACTCAGCTAGTACTGTACTCTACTCAGCTAGTACTGTACTCTACTCAGCTAATACTGTACTCCACTCAGCTAGTACTGTACTCCACTCAGCTAGTACTGTACTCTACTCAGCTAATACTGTACTCCACTCAGCTAGTACTGTACTCTACTCAGCTAATACTGTACTCTACCTAGCTAGTACTGTACTCTACTCAGCTAATACTGTACTCCGTCCAGCTAGTACTGTACTCCACTCAGCTAGTACTGTACTCCACTCAGCTAGTACTGTACTCCGTCCAGCTAGTAATGTACTCCACTCAGCTAGTACTGTACTCCGTCCAGCTAGTAATGTACTCCACTCAGCTAGTACTGTACTCCACTCAGCTAGTACTGTACTCCACTCAGCTAGTACTGTACTCCACTCAGCTAGTACTGTACTCTACTCAGCTAATACTGTACTCCACTCAGCTAGTACTGTACTCTACTCAGCTAATACTGTACTCCGTCCAGCTAGTAATGTACTCCACTCAGCTAGTAATGTACTCTACTCAGCTAGTACTGTACTCTACTCAGCTAATACTGTACTCCACTCAGCTAGTACTGTACTCCACTCAGCTAGTACTGTACTCTACTCAGCTAATACTGTACTCCACTCAGCTAGTACTGTACTCTACTCAGCTAATACTGTACTCCACTCAGCTAGTACTGTACTCTACTCTACTCTACTCAGCTAGTACTGTACTCTACTCAGCTAATACTGTACTCCACTCAGCTAGTACTGTACTCCACTCAGCTAGTACTGTACTCTACTCAGCTAATACTGTACTCCACTCAGCTAGTACTGTACTCTACTCAGCTAATACTGTACTCCACTCAGCTAGTACTGTACTCCACTCAGCTAGTACTGTACTCCGTCCAGCTAGTAATGTACTCCACTCAGCTAGTACTGTACTCTACTCAGCTAGTACTGTACTCTACTCAGCTAATACTGTACTCCACTCAGCTAGTACTGTACTCCACTCAGCTAGTACTGTACTCTACTCAGCTAATACTGTACTCCACTCAGCTAGTACTGTACTCTACTCAGCTAATACTGTACTCCACCTAGCTAGTACTGTACTCTACTCAGCTAATACTGTACTCCGTCCAGCTAGTACTGTACTCCACTCAGCTAGTACTGTACTCCACTCAGCTAATACTGTACTCTACTCAGCTAGTACTGTACTCCGTCCAGCTAGTAATGTACTCCACTCAGCTAGTACTGTACTCCACTCAGCTAGTACTGTACTCCACTCAGCTAGTACTGTACTCTACTCAGCTAGTACTGTACTCTACTCAGCTAGTACTGTACTCCACTCAGCTAGTACTGTGTTGGAGTGGGGACACAACACATCCCTGAGGAGAGACTGTGTTGGTGGTGGAGTGGGGAGACAACACATCCCTGAGGAGAGACTGTGTTGGTGTTGGAGTGGGGAGACAACACATTCCTGAGGAGAGACGGTGTTGGTGGTGGAGTGGGGAGACAACACATCCCTGAGGAGAGACTGTGTTGGTGGTGGAGTGGGGACACAACACATCCCTGAGGAGATACTGTGTTGGAGTGGAGACAAAACACATCCCTGAGGAGAGACTGTGTTGGTGGTGGAGTGGGGACACAACACATCCCTGAGGAGAGACTGTGTTGGTGGTGGAGTGGGGACACAACACATCCCTGAGGAGAGACTGTGTTGGTGGTGGAGTGGGGACACAACACATCCCTGAGGAGAGACTGTGTTGGTGGTGGAGTGGGGACACAACACATCCCTGAGGAGAGACTGTGTTGGTGGGCTACTGTACTATACTGACTGTATGTACTATATGCTTGCTGCACTATACTGTACTATACTGGCTTTATATACTATATACTTACTGTACTATACTGTACTATACTGGCGTTATATACTATATACTTACTGTACTATACAAAACTGTACTGTACTGGCTGTATGTACTATATACTTACTGTACTATACTATACTGTACTATACTGACTCTATATACTATATACTTACTGTACTGTACTATACTGGCTGTATATACGATATACTATACCACACTATACTGACTGTATGTACTATATACTTACTGTACTGTACTATACTGGCTGTATATACTATATACTATACCACACTATACTGGCTGTATGTACTATATACTTACTGTATTATACTATACTGTACTATACTGACTCTATATACTATATACTTACTGTACTGTACTACACTGGCTGTATATACTATATACTATACCACGCTATACTGACTGTATGTACTATATACTTACTGTACTGTACTATACTGGCTGTATATACTATATACTATACCACACTATACTGACTGTATGTACTATATACTTACTGTACTGTACTATACTGGCTGTATATACTATATACTATACCACACTATACTGACTGTACTGTACTATACTGACTGTATGTACTATATTCTTCCTGTACTGTACTATACTGACTGTATATACTATATACTTACTGTACTATACTTGCTGTATATACTTACTGTACTGTACTATACTGACTGTATATACTATATACTTACTGTACTGTAGTATACTTGCTGTATATACTATATACTTACTGTACTGTACTATACTATACTGACTGTATGTACTATATACTTCCTGTACTGTACTATACTGACTGTATGTACTATATACTTCCTGTACTGTACTATACTGACTGTATGTACTATATACTTCCTTTACTGTACTACACTGACTGTATGTACTATATACTTACTGCACTATACTATACTATACTATACTGACTGTATGTACTATATACTTACTGTACTGTACTATACTATACTGATTGTATGTACTATATACTTCCCGTACTATACTATACTGACTGTATGCAATATATACTTCCTGTACTATACTATACTATACTGACTGTATGCACCATATACTTCCTGTACTATACTATACTATACTGACTGTATGTACTATATACTTCCTGTACTGTACTATACTGACTGTATGTACTATATACTTCCTGTACTATATACTGACTGTATGTACTATATACTTCCTGTACTATATACTGACTGTATGTACTATATACTTCCTGTACTGTACTACACTGACTGTATGTACTATATACTTCCTGTACTATACTTTACTATACTGACTGTATGTACTATATACTTCCTGTACTGTACTACACTGACTGTATGTACTATATACTTTCTGTACTATATACTGACTGTATGTACTATATACTTCCTGTACTATACTTTACTATACTGACTGTATGTACTATATACTGTTTCTCTCCTCCATTTCTCTCTCTCTCTACGGGAGATTGGCATTCACTCTATCTTTCTGTTTCCCTGTAGTCTGTTTCTCTCCTCCATTTCTCTCTCTCTTCGGCAGATTGGCATTCACTCTATCTTTCTGTTTCCCTGTAGTCTCTGTTTCTCTCCCCCAGTTCTCTTCTCTCCATCGTTTTGGTTTAAACTGTGACACATCACTATTAAATAATTAAACTATTTAAATCTTTACATCTTCACCCAGCTGTTGCTTAGCAGTTGAAAACATAAATTAATGAAAGTTATTTACCTGACAAAGACGACGAACTGACAGTAGAGAGTCGCTGACACCCAGGCATCTAATGCTGCTCTGAGAGAGAGAAAGAGAGAGAGAGAGAGAGAGAGAGAGAGAGAGAGAGAGGTTTACTCCATTCTAAACAAACTGATGTTTATCTGAGGACAGATCAGCTGGACTGAGAAGTAAATTTATACTACCAAAATGTCACCTGCCACACACACACACAGAAAGAGCGGGGGCGGGGTGAGGGTGAAAATAACAAGTGCATCGTGCTGAGCAGTGGGGTGTGAAAGAGCCAATAACGCCCCTTTGAATTGAATTGAGATATATATATATATATATATATATAGAGAGAGAGAGAGAGAGAGAGAGAGAGAGAGAGAGAGAGAGAGAGAGAGAGACAGAGAGAGAGACAGAGAGAGAGAGAGAGACAGAGAGAGAGAAACAGAGCGAGAGAGACAGAGAGAGAGAGAAAGAGAGAGGGAGGGAGAGAGACAGAGAGAGAGAGAGGGAGGGAGAGAGACAGAGAGAGAGAGAGGGAGGGAGAGAGAGAGACAGAGAGAGAGAGAGGGAGGGGGAGAGACAGAGAGAGAGAGAGGGAGGGGGAGAGACAGAGAGAGAGAGGGAGGGAGAGAGACAGAGAGGGAGGGGGAGAGAGAGAGAGAGAGAGGGGGAGAGACAGAGAGAGAGAGAGGGAGGGAGAGAGACAGAGAGAGAGAGAGAGAGGGAGGGGGAGAGACAGACAGAGAGAGAGGGAGGGGGAGAGACGGCGAGAGAGAGGGAGGGAGAGAGACAGAGAGAGAGAGAGGGAGGGGGAGAGACAGAGAGAGACAGAGAGAGACAGAGAGAGAGAGAGAGGGAGGGGGAGAGACAGAGAGACAGAGAGGGAGGGAGAGAGAATCAATTGTTCTTACATTTTATTTCCCATATTTGTCACCATTTCCATTTGACAATAAGTTTGTTTTAGAAGTTACAGCTCTCCAAAAAACTCTACACAGTCTATACAATGGATCTGGAAGGGACACGGCGGAGGTTTGTTTGCGTAGCACTCTACCTAGTTCCGTTTTGCATAGACTGTGAAGCCACTGTGGAGAGCCCATAGAGGTAGATAGAGGACTCATCTTTGTATATGAGCCATTATAGAGCACTACAGTGGAGGTGTCAAAATTTACGAAACTCAGTGGAGGCACACTACACCCTGGCGTGACGTTGTGGTAACCATGGAGGCTCACCCTGGCGTGACGTTGTGGTAACCATGGAGGCTCACCCTGGCCTGATGTTGTGGTAACCATGGAGGCTCACCCTGGCCTGATGTTGTGATAACCATGGAGACTCACCCTGGCCTGATGTTGTGGTAACCATGGAGGCTCACCCTGGCCTGATGTTGTGATAACCATGGAGACTCACCCTGGCCTGATGTTGTGGTAACCATGGAGGCTCACCCTGGCCTGATGTTGTGGTAACCATGGAGGCTCACCCTGGCCTGATGTTGTGGTAACCATGGAGACTCACCCTGGCCTGATGTTGTGATAACCATGGAGGCTCACCCTGGCCTGATGTTGTGGTAACCATGGAGACTCACCCTGGCCTGATGTTGTGATAACCATGGAGGCTCACCCTGGTCTGATGTTGTGATAACCATGGAGGCTCACCCTGGCCTGATGTTGTGGTAACCATGGAGACTCACCCTGGCCTGATGTTGTGATAACCATGGAGGCTCACCCTGGCCTGATGTTGTGGTAACCATGGAGGCTCACCCTGGCCTGATGTTGTGATAACCATGGAGACTCACCCTGGCCTGATGTTGTGGTAACCATGGAGACTCACCCTGGCCTGATGTTGTGATAACCATGGAGGCTCACCCTGGCCTGATGTTGTGGTAACCATGGAGACTCACCCTGGCCTGATGTTGTGATAACCATGGAGGCTCACCCTGGTCTGATGTTGTGATAACCATGGAGGCTCACCCTGGCCTGATGTTGTGGTAACCATGGAGACTCACCCTGGCCTGATGTTGTGATAACCATGGAGGCTCACCCTGGCCTGATGTTGTGATAACCATGGAGGCTCACCCTGGCCTGATGTTGTGATAACCATGGAAAGGTATTGATCCTGCAGATCATCTCTAGCTGACACCATTGTTAATCCTATAGAGCTCGGCATCTTGTAGTCCTCAAACCCAGAAAATGTATGATGAAAGAATAGGGTTTGGGATAAACGTAAAAAATGGGACCCGTTTCAGGAAACTAGGCGTCTGTGGCGCGTCACTACTTCACAGGAGAACCGTTTGAACGTAAACGTTTATTTTAATCAAAGTGTTTTTTGGGCAGAAATGTCTTCTGGAACATGTGACCTTTCATGTGCCTTAATAACAAACGTGCATGCCATCAGTAAATATGAATAACATTGTTAAATTAAGAGCCTAGTTGGTTTAGCCACAGAAAAAGTCAGCAACCTTCCCGGACATGCTGAGTAATGAGTTTGGATTGGTCTGCCATGTAACACCTTCTGTCTATTGGAGCTGGTCAGTATGTGCAGGGTAATCCTGTCTAACACGGCTTTTTTTTACTTCTTAGTGCCAGGCCCCTTTTTCTCAGTTTCCGCCTGAATGACGTGCCCAAAGTAAACTGCCTGTTACTCAGGTCCTGGAGCCAGGATATTCATATGGTACCATTGGAAAGAAAACACTTTGAAGTTTGTAGAAGCATTAAGATAATGTAGAATAATATAATACAATAGATATGGAAGGAGAAAATCCAAAGAAAAACCAACCAGAATATATTTTTTTGAGAGACCATGCTCTTACAATGACAAGGGCAAACTCAATTCTAGCTCCCAGGATGCAATTCCTATGTCTTCCACCGGGTGTCAGTAGTCTATGTTCAAGGTTTCAGGCCTGTAACTTCCAAAATGAATAAGAAATATCAGTTTTAGTACAGGGACACAGTCTTGGAAATTCGTGTTTGCATGCTAATGAAGACAGGACGCACCTGCTAAAATAGGTTTCCTATTGAACATACTTCTTTCCGTAAGAAATATTATAGTTGGAAGATTTTCAAAAATAAGTGAATATTTAATCGCAATTTGTGAATTTATGAAGCCTGTGCCGGTTGAAAAATATTTTGATGTGGGGCGCCGTCCTCAAACAATCGCATTGGCATGCTTTTCGCTGTAATAGCTACTGTAAATCGGACAGTGCAATTAGATTAACAAGAATTTAAGCTGTCAACCTAAATAAAACACTTATATCTACCTAAATGTTTAATATCCATAATTTGTATGATTATTTATTTGAATTGCGCATTTTATGGGATAGCTGGCAACTTGTAAACAATTGCCCATTCCTTTAAGTGAGTACTATTTTAATAGCAATATTGACCATCCTACCGATCCTCGACTGTCATTTACAAAATAGCCTCCAACTGTCATGTATTGTCATGTTGTGTCTTGTTTCTGTCTTTTCCTTTCACCCTGTCTCCCTCTGCTGGTCGTTATTAGGTTACCTTTTCTCCCCCTCTTTCCCCCAGCTGTTCCTTGTCTCCTCCTAACTACCTCGTCACCCCTTTTCCCACCTGTTCCCTTTTTCCCTCTGATTAGTCCTCTATATCTCTCTCTGTTTTTGTTCCTGTCTTTGTCGGATTCTCGTTTGTGTTACTCATGCCTGAACCAGACTATCGTCGTGTTTGCTGCAACCTTGTCCTGTCCTGTTGGAATCTGCCTGTTCATCTAACCTTGTCCTGTCCTGTCGGAATCTGCCTGTCCATCTGAGCCTACGTGTGTTTCGTCACTAAAGTAACTCTGTTTTGTTAATTCGCTTTTGGGTCCTCATTCACGCACCTTAACAGAAGAATCCGACCAAGAATGGACCCAGCGACTTCGGATCCTCTCCACTCTGCCGTCGAGATCCAGGGAGCGATGCTAGGCAGACACAAGCAGGAATTGTCTGCTGCTCGACATGCCGTTGAGACCCTGGCCACCCAAGTCTCCAACCTCACAGAACAGGTTCACCATCTCCGCCTCGATCCACCGGCCACTTCCAGGGCTTTCGAATCTCCGGAGCCCAGAATCAATAACCCGCCGTGTTACTCTGGGGAGCCCACTGAATGCCGCTCGTTCCTCACCCAGTGTGATATTGTGTTTTCTCTCCAGCCCAACACTTACTCCAGGAGCACTGCTCGTGTCGCCTACGTCATATCTCTCCTTACTGGACGGGCTCGTGAGTGGGGCACGGCAATCTGGGAGGCAAGGGCTGAGTGTACTAACCAGTATCAGGACTTTAAGGAGGAGATGATACGGGTTTTTGATCGATCTGTTTTTGGGGAGGAGGCTTCCAGGGCCCTGTCTTCCCTATGTCAAGGTAATCGATCCATAACAGACTACTCTATTGAGTTTCGCACTCTTGCTGCCTCCAGTGGCTGGAACGAGCCGGCTTTGCTCGCTCGTTTTCTGGAGGGTCTCCGCGCAGAGGTAAAGGATGAGATTCTCTCCCGGGAGGTTCCTTCCAGCGTGGATTCCTTGATTGAACTCGCTATTCGCATTGAGCGACGGGTTGATCTTCGTCACCGAGCTCGTGGAAAGGAGCTCGCGTTCTCCGTTGCCCCCCTCTCCGCATCACTACCATCTTCCTCTGCCGGCTCGGGTGCTGAGCCTATGCAGCTGGGAGGTATCCGCATCTCGACTAAGGAGAGGGAACGGAGAATCACCAACCGCCTCTGTCTCTATTGCGGTTCCGCTGGTCATTTTGTCACTTCATGTCCAGTAAAAGCCAGAGCTCATCAGTAAGCGGAGGGCTACTGGTGAGCGCTACTACTCCTGTCTCTCCTTCAAGATCCTGCACTACCTTGTCGGTCCATCTACGCTGGACCGGTTCGTCAGCTTCCTGCAGTGCCTTAATAGACTCTGGGGCGGAGGGCTGTTTTATGGACGAGACCTGGGCTCGGGAACATGACATTCCTCTCAGACAGTTAAGGGAGCCCACGGCCTTGTTCGCCTTGGATGGTAGTCCTCTCCCCAGGATTCAGCGTGAGACGCTACCTTTAACCCTCACTGTCTCTGGTAATCATAGCGAAACCATTTCTTTTTAAATTTTTCGTTCACCTTTTACACCTGTTGTTTTGGGCCATCCCTGGCTAGTTTGTCATAATCCTTCTATTAATTGGTCTAGTAATTCTATCCTCTCCTGGAACGTCTCTTGTCATGTGAAATGTTTAATGTCTGCTATCCCTCCTGTTTCCTCTGTCTCTTCTTCACAGGAGGAGCCTGGTGATTTGACAGGGGTGCCGGAGGAATATCACGATCTGCGCACGGTGTTCAGTCGGTCCAGGGCCACCTCTCTTCCTCCACACCGGTCGTATGATTGTAGTATTGATCTCCTTCCGGGAACCACTCCCCCCCGGGGTAGACTATACTCTCTGTCGGCTCCCGAACGTAAGGCTCTCGAAGATTATTTGTCTGTAGCTCTTGCCGCCGGTACCATAGTCCCCTCCTCCTCTCCCGCCGGAGCGGGGGTTTTTTTTGTTAAGAAGAAGGACGGGTCCCTGCGCCCCTGCATAGATTATCGAGGGCTGAATGACATAACAGTGAAGAATCGTTATCCGCTTCCTCTTATGTCTTCAGCCTTCGAGATCCTGCAGGGAGCCAGGTTTTTCACTAAGTTGGACCTTCGTAACGCTTACCATCTCGTGCGCATCAGGGAGGGGGACGAGTGGAAGACGGCGTTTAACACTCCGTTAGGGCACTTTGAATACCGGGTTCTTCCTTTCGGCCTCGCTAACGCTCCAGCTGTCTTTCAGGCATTAGTCAATGATGTCCTGAGAGACATGCTGAACATCTTTGTTTTCGTTTACCTTGACGATATCCTGATTTTTTCACCGTCACTCCAGATTCATGTTCAGCACGTTCGACGTGTCCTCCAGCGCCTTTTAGAGAATTGTCTTTTTGTGAAGGCTGAGAAGTGCACTTTTCATGCCTCCTCCGTCACATTTCTCGGTTCTGTTATTTCCGCTGAAGGCATTAAGATGGATCCCGCTAAGGTCCAGGCTGTCATTGATTGGCCCGTCCCTAAGTCACGCGTCGAGCTGCAGCGCTTTCTCGGCTTCGCGAACTTCTATCGTCGTTTCATCCGTAATTTCGGTCAGGTGGCAGCTCCTCTCACAGCCCTTACTTCTGTCAAGACGTGCTTTAAGTGGTCCGTTTCCGCCCAGGGAGCTTTTGATCTCCTCAAGAATCGTTTTACATCCGCTCCTATCCTTGTTACACCTGACGTCTCTAGACAGTTCGTGGTCGAGGTTGACGCGTCAGAGGTGGGCGTGGGAGCCATTCTTTCTCAGCGCTCCCTCTCTGACGACAAGGTCCACCCTTGCGCGTATTTTTCTCATCGCCTGTCGCCGTCGGAACGTAACTATGATGTGGGAAACCGCGAACTGCTCGCCATCCGCTTAGCCCTAGGCGAATGGCGACAGTGGTTGGAGGGGGCGACCGTTCCTTTTGTCGTTTGGACTGACCATAGGAACCTTGAGTACATCCGTTCTGCCAAACGACTTAATGCGCGTCAGGCGCGCTGGGCGCTGTTTTTCGCTCGTTTCGAGTTCGTGATTTCTTATCGTCCGGGCTCTAAGAACACCAAGCCTGATGCTTTATCTCGTCTCTTCAGTTCTTCAGTAGCCTCCACTGACCCCGAGGGGATTCTCCCTGAGGGGCGTGTTGTCGGGTTGACTGTCTGGGGAATTGAGAGGCAGGTAAAGCAAGCACTCACTCAAACTCCGTCGCCGCGCGCTTGTCCCAGGAACCTTCTTTTCGTTCCCGTTCCTACTCGTCTGGCCGTTCTTCAGTGGGCTCACTCTGCCAAGTTAGCCGGCCACCCTGGCGTTTGGGGTACGCTTGCTTCCATTCGCCAGCGTTTTTGGTGGCCCACCCGGGAGCATGACACGCGTCGCTTCGTGGCTGCTTGTTCGGTCTGCGCGCAGACTAAGTCCGGTAACTCCCCTCCTGCCGGCCGTCTCAGGCCGCTTCCCATTCCCTCTCGACCGTGGTCTCACATCGCCTTAGATTTTGTCACCGGACTGCCTTCGTCAGCGGGGAAGACTGTTATTCTTACGGTTGTCGACAGGTTCTCTAAGGCGGCTCATTTTATTCCCCTTGCTAAGCTTCCTTCTGCTAAAGAGACGGCACAAATCATCATCGAGAATGTTTTCAGAATTCATGGCCTTCCGTCAGACGTCGTTTCGGACAGAGGTCCGCAATTCACGTCTCAATTTTGGAGGGAGTTTTGCCGTTTGATTGGGGCTTCCGTCAGTCTCTCTTCCGGCTTTCACCCCCAGTCTAACGGTCAAGCAGAACGGGCCAATCAGACTATTGGTTGCATCTTACGCAGTCTTTCTTTTCGCAACCCTGCGTCTTGGTCAGAACAGCTCCCCTGGGCAGAATACGCCCACAACTCGCTTCCTTCGTCTGCGACCGGGCTATCTCCTTTTCAGAGTAGCCTCGGGTACCAGCCTCCGCTGTTCTCTTCTCAGTTCGCCGAGTCCAGCGTTCCCTCCGCTCAGGCTTTTGTCCAACGTTGCGAGCGCACCTGGAAGAGGGTCAGGTCTGCACTTTGCCGTTATAGGGCGCAGACTGTGAGGGCTGCTAATAAGCGTAGAACTAAGAGTCCTAGATATTGTCGCGGTCAGAGAGTTTGGCTCTCCACTCAGAACCTTCCCCTTAAGACCGCTTCTCGCAAGTTGACCCCGCGGTTCATTGGTCCGTTCCGTATTTCCCAGATCATCAATCCTGTCGCAGTTCGACTTCTTCTTCCGCGATATCTTCGTCGCGTCCACCCGGTCTTCCATGTCTCCTGTGTCAAGCCCGTTCTTCGCGCCCCCGCTCGTTCCCCCCCCCCCCCCCCCCCATCCTTGTCGAGGGCGCACCCATCTACAGGGTCCGTAGGATTTTGGACATGCGTCCTCGGGGCCGTGGTCATCAGTACCTAGTAGATTGGGAGGGGTACGGTCCTGAGGAGAGGAGTTGGGTTCCCTCTCGGGACGTGCTGGACCGTGCGCTGATCGATGATTTCCTCCGTTGCCGCCAGGTTTCCTCCTCGAGTGCGCCAGGAGGCGCTCGGTGAGTGGGGGGGTACTGTCATGTATTGTCATGTTGTGTCTTGTTTCTGTCCTTTCCCTTCACCCTGTCTCCCTCTGCTGGTCGTTATTAGGTTACCTTTTCTCCCCCTCTTTCCCCCAGCTGTTCCTTGTCTCCTCCTAACTACCTCGTCACCCCTTTTCCCACCTGTTCCCTTTTTCCCTCTGATTAGTCCTCTATATCTCTCTCTGTTTTTGTTCCTGTCTTTGTCGGATTCTCGTTTGTGTTACTCATGCCTGAACCAGACTATCGTCGTGTTTGCTGCAACCTTGTCCTGTCCTGTTGGAATCTGCCTGTTCATCTAACCTTGTCCTGTCCTGTCGGAATCTGCCTGTCCATCTGAGCCTACGTGTGTTTCGTCATTAAAGTAACTCTGTTTTGTTAATTCGCTTTTGGGTCCTCATTCACGCACCTTAACACCAACACTCTACTCAGAAAATTGGATGCAGTCTATCACAGTGCCATCCATTTTGTCACCAAAGCCCCATATACTACCCACAACTGTGACCTGTATGCTCTCGTCGGCTGGCCCTCGTTACATATTCGTCGCCATACCCACTGGCTCCAGGTCATCTATACGTTTTTGCTAGGTAAAGCCCCTCAGCTCACTGGTCACCATAGCAACACCCATCTGTATCACGAGCTCCAGCAGGTATACCTCACCTGTCACCCCCAAAGCCAATTCCTCATTTGGTCGCCTTTCCTTCCAGTTCACTGCTGCCAATGACTGGAACGAATTGCAAAAATCACTGAAGTTGGAGACTTATATCTCCCTCACTTTAAGCACCAGCTGTCAGAGCAGCTTAAGAAACAATGTTGCATCTTTTTTGGCATTGAATTCATGTAAGGAATCTGACATCAGTAGATTTATAATCAAACACATTTATGAAGATTTTACACTATTATGGAGAGATGTACTGCTTGGATTCTTTACTGAGGATAGAAAGAAGTTGAAACTATTTTATGTAATTAATTTCATTATTCTTTTGACCAAATTTCATATTCACAAATGTACATTTACAAACAAAACATTTTATTACCTTGCAAAAATAAATTGAACATTATTTTAAGACAATTAAATACTCTGTTGTCAAAAAAGCTGTTAGATGATAAATGTGTGTACGCCCCTTAAGGTCATTGTGTAATGTGATATTGTACCCCTTAGCCCCGCCCCCAGCCCCGCCCCTTAGCCCAAATATCCTTTGTACATTCTTTATATATACTTGTTTTCCCCATGTACTTTTTGTATTGATTTGGTGTTAATAAAATAATAATAATACAAAATAATATATATATTTTTTGTAATTCGTTGGCAGCCATATTGGATTTTCAATAAGCTGATGTCCCTGGAACAGTGATCACGTCCGTGAAGATGTCCGAGTGGCGCAGCGGTCTAAGCCACTGCATCTCAGTACAAGACGCATCACTACAGTCCCTGGATCAAATCCAGGCTGTATCACATCCGGCCATGATTGGGAGTCCCCATAGGGCATCGTCCGGTGTTGGCCGGGGTCGGCCGTCATTGTAAATAAGTATTTGTTCTGACTTGCCTGGTTAAAAAATAAAGCGTAATGAAATACGTCACGGTGTAAACGGGGCAGGCTCGCTGACAACGCGGAACTAGTAGAGGATTCACGTGATTGTCAGTCGGACATGTTTCCCCAGCGGACAACTTGTCTGGACTGCTACGATGTATTCAGCAGGAACAGAGAGTTTGATCAAACAAGCCAGGTAAGACCCGGCAGTTAGCGGTGTTCAGAACAGAGTCAAGCCGGGGAAAGGACACTGTTCTCCGCCTGCTTCTGTCCGTCGTACCCCGCTGCTGTCATGTTGTTTGGTGTTAACTTGCTCTTGTCACTGCGCAACTAACAAACCGAGTTGCAAGGTACACTGAACAAAAATATAAACGCAACCATTTCAAAGATTTTAGTGAGTTACTAGAAGGAAATCAGTCAATTTAAGTAAAATATTTTAGGCCCTAATCAATAGATGTCACATGACTGAGAATACAGATATGGATCTGTTGGTAACAGATACTTGAAAAAAAGGGGTAGGGGCGTGATTAAGAGAACCCGTCAGTCAGTATCTGTTGTGACCACAATTGTCCTCATGCAGCGCATCTCCTTCGTATGGAGTTGATCAGGCTGTTGATTGTGGAATGTTGTCCCACTCTTCAATATTACATAAAACAAATAAAATAATGGCTGTTTATTTATTTGATTTATTTCACCTTTATTTAACCAGGTAGGCTAGTCGAGAACAAGTTCTCATTTGCAACTGCGACCTGGCCAAGATAAAGCAAAGCAGTTCGACACACACAACAACACAGAGTTACACATGGAATAAACAAAACATACAGTCAATAATACAGTAGAACAAAAGAAAACAAAGTCTATATACAGTGAGTGCAAATGAGGTAAGATAAGGGAGTTAAGACAATAAATAGGCCATGGTGGCGAAGTAATTACAATATAGCAATTAAACACTGGAATGGTAGATGTGCAGAAGATGAATGTGCAAGTAGAGATACTGGGGTGCAAAGGAGCAAGATAAATAAATACAGTATGGGCATGAGGTAGGTAGATAGATGGGCTGTTTACAGATGGGCTATGTACATGTGCAGTGATCTGTGAGCTGCTCTGACAGTTGGTGCTTAAAGCTAGTGAGGGAGGTAAGAGTCTCCAGCTTCAGAGATTTTTGCAATTCGTTCCAGTCATTGGCAGCAGAGAACTGGAAGGAAAGACGGCCAAAGGAGGTGTTGGCTTTGGGGTGACCAGTGAGATATACCTGCTGGAGCGCATGCTACGAGTGGGTGCTGCTATGGTGACCAGTGAGCTGTGAGAAGTTGCTGGATTTTTGCTGGGAACTGGAACACGCTGTCGTACACGTCGATCCAGAGCATCCCAAACATGCTCAGTGGGTGACATTTCTGATGAGTATGCAGGCCATGGAAGAACTGGGACATTTTCAGCTGCCAGGAATTGTGTTCATATCCTTACGACTTGGGGCCGTGCATTATCATGCTGAAACATGAGGTGATACATTTTGTCTACCGAGCGGTCTAAGGAACTGCATCTCAGTGCAAGAGGCGTCACTACAGTCCCTGGTTTGAATCCAGGCTGTATCACATCCGGCTGTGATTGGGTGTCCCAAAGGGCAGCGCACAATTGGCCCAGCGTCGTCCGGGTTTGGCCTGGGTAGGCCGTCAGATGGTACCTCTCCCCATTGAGCTGTAGACTGTATCACGGTGATCTCCAGATGGTACCTCTCCCCATTGAGCTGTAGACTGCATCACGGTGACCTCCAAATGGTACCTCTATACAAATGAGATGAATAATGTAGGGTATGTAAACATTATATTAGGTAGCATTGTTTAAAGTGGCTAGTGATATATTTTACATCATTTCCCATCAATTCCCATAATTAAAGTGGCTGGAGTTGAGTCAGTGTGTTGGCAGCAGCCACTCAATGTTAGTGGTGGCTGTTTAACAGTCTGATGGCCTTGAGATAGAAACTGTTTTTCAGTCTCTCGGTCCCAGCTTTGATGCACCTGTACTGACCTCGCCTTCTGGATGATAGCGGGGTGAACAGGCAGTGGCTCGGGTGGTTGTTGTCCTTGATGATCTTTATGGCCTTCCTGTGACATCGGGTGGTGTAGGTGTCCTGAAGGGCAGGTAGTTTGCCCCCTGTGATGCGTTGTGCAGACCTCACTACCCTCTGGAGAGCCTTACGGTTGTGGGTGGAGCAGTTGCCGTACCAGGCGGTGATACAGCCCGACAGGATGCTCTCGATTGTGCGTCTGTAAAAGTTTGTGAGTGTTTTGGTGACAAGCCAATTTCTTCAGCCTCCTGAGGTTGAAGAGGCGCTGCTGCGCCTTCTTCACGACGCTGTCTGTGATGTGTACGCCGAGGAACTTAAAACTTACTACCCTCTCCACTACTGTTTCATCGATGTGGATAGGGGGGTGTTCCCTCTGCTGTTTCCTGAAGTCCACAATCATCTCCTTTGTTTTGTTGACGTTGAGTGTGAGGTTATTTTCCTGACACCACACTCCGAGGGCCCTCACTTCCTCCCTGTAGGCCGTCTCGTCGTTGTTGGTAATCAAGCCTACCACTGTTGTGTCGTCCGCAAACTTGATGATTGAGTTGGAGGCGTGCGTGGCCACGCAGTCGTGGGTGAACAGGGAGTACAGGAGAGGGCTCAGAACGCACCCTTGTGGGGCCCCAGTATTGAGGATCAGCGGGGTGGAGATGTTGTTGTCTACCCTCACCACCTGGGGCCGTCAGGAAGTCCAGTACCCAGTTGCACAGGGCGGGGTCGAGACCCAGGGTCTCGAGCTTAATGACGAGCTTGGAGGGCACTATGGTGTTAAATGCCGAGCTGTAGTCGATGAACAGCATTCTCACATAGGTATTCCTCTTGTCCAGATGGGTTAGGGCAGTGTGCAGTGTGGTTGCGATTGCGTCGTCTGTGGACCTGTTGGGGCGGTAAGCAAATGGGAGTGGGTCTAGGGTGTCAGGTAGGGTGGAGGTGATATGGTCCTTGACTCGTCTCTCGAAGCACTTCATGATGACGGAAGTGAGAGCTACGGTAGTCATTTAGCTTAGTTACCTTAGCTTTCTTGGGAACATGAACAATGGTGGCTCTCTTGAAACATTTGGGAACAGCAGACTGGGATAAGGATTGATTGAATATGTCCGTAAACACACCAACCAGCTGGTCTGCGCATGCTCTGAGGACGCGGCTGGGGATGCCATCTGGGCCTGCAGCCTTGCGAGGGTTAACACGTTTACATGTTTTACTCACATCGGCTGCAGTGAAGGAGAGTCCGCAGGTTTTGGTAGCGGGCCGTGTCAGTGGCACTGTATTGTCCTCAAAGCGAGCAAAGTTGTTTAGTCTGTCTGGGAGCAAGACATCCTGGTCCGCGACAGGATGGTTTTCTTTTTGTAGACCCTGCCACATTCCTCTCGTGTCTGAGCTGTTGAATTGCGACTCTACTTTGTCTCTATACTGACGCTTAGCTTGTTTGATTGCCTTGCGGAGGGAATAGCTACACTGTTTGTATTCGGTCATGTTTCCGGTCACCTTGCCCTGATTAAAAGCAATGGTTCACTGTTTCAGTTTCGCGCGAATGCTGCCATCAATCCATGGTTTCTGGTTTGGGAATGTTTTAATAGACTGTGGGTACGACATCACCGATGCACTTGCTAATAAACTCGCTCACCGAATCAGCGTATTCGTCAATGTTGTTGTTTGACGCAATGCGGAACATATCCCAGTCCACGTGATCGAAGCAATCTTTAAGCGTGGAATCAGATTGGTCGGACCAGCATTGAACAGACCTGAGCGCGGGAGCTTCCTGTTTTAGTTTCTGTCTGTAGGCTGGGAGCAACAAAATGGAGTCGTGGTCAGTATTTCAAAAAGGAGGACGGGGGAGGGCCTTATATGCGTCGCGGAAGTTAGAATAACAATGATCCAGGGTTTTACCAGCCCTGGTTGCACAATTGATATTCTTATGATATTCACAATATCATATTCTTATCGGCAGACTCAGTTGCCTCGGTTTTTCTAATGACTGCCTTGCCTAGTTCTCCAACTACTTTGCAGACAGAGTTCAATGTGTCAAATCGGAGGGCATGTTGTCCAGTCCTCTGGCAGTCTCTCTGGGGGTGCCACAGGGTTCAAATCTCGGGCCGACTCTTTTCTCTGTATATATCAATAATGTTGCTCTTGCTGCGGGCGATTCCCTGATCCACCTCTACGCAGACGACACCATTCTGTATACTTCTGGCCCTTCCTTGGACACGGTGCTATCTAAACTCCAAACGAGCTTCAATGCCATACAACACTCCTTCCATGGCCTCCAACTGCTCTTAAACGCTAGTAAAACCAAATGCATGCTTTTCAACCGTTCTCTGCCTGCACCCGCACGCCCGACTAGCATCACCACCTTGGATGGTTCCGACCTTGAATATGTGGACATCTATAAGTACCTAGGTGTCTGGCTAGACTGTAAACTCTCCTTCCAGACTCATATCAAACATCTCCAATCCAAAATCAAATCTAGAATCGGCTTTCTATTTCGCAACAAAGCCTCCTTCACTCATGCCGCCAAACTTACCCTAGTAAAACTGACTATCCTACCGATCCTCGACTTTGGCGATGTCATCTACAAAATGGCTTCCAATACTCTACTCAGCAAACTGGATGCAGTTTATCACAGTGCCATCCGCTTTGTTACTAAAGCACCTTATACCACCCACCACTGCGACCTGTATGCTCTAGTCGGCTGGCCCTCGCTACATATTTGTCGCCAGACCCAATGGCTCCAGGTCATCTACAAGTCCATGCTGGTCACGATGGCAACATCCACCCGTAGCACGCGCTCCAGCAAGTGTATCGCACTGATCATCCCTAAAGCCAACACCTCATTTGGCCGCCTTTCCTTCCAGTTCTCTGCTGCCTGTGACTGGAACGAATTGCAAAAGTCGCTGAAGTTGGAGACTTTTATCTCCCTCACCAACTTTAAACATCTGCTATCTGAGCAGTGTCGTGGAAATTTCCTGTATTTACCAAATCATGAGAGCAAACCACACACAAGTCAGAGTTAGTTATCACAAAGTCCATCTTTAATTATATGAGCTCCATCACAACCCTGTGACTCTCAGATCAATTCAGTGTCTATAAATGAATTCTCTGAGAGTCCCTTACACATTGCAACTGAGATCCTTTATAGCAAAGACACACATAGCCAGACAGCATTGGCTATAAATTATCGTTCAGCTTTGTCTCCTAAACTATGTTATTTTCTCAAACTCAGAACCATAAACCAATCCTCCATATCAACAGGCATATATCAAATCCATCCTATCTTGACAAGATCACAGAGACACATTGACTGGCACATAGACATTGTGGAGCCAAGAGATACACGCTTGAGCTCTCCCCTCTCTCCGGCCCAAATAACTTAGTCTTGACAGAGAACAGATACTGCAACCCCGCCACAGTATTATACAAAAATAACATTCTGATGAGAAGTAACTTACAAACATATGATGAATATAAAACATCTATGTTACCAACTAATTCTGATTATTCCCCAACAGCAGCTAACCGATCGCTGCAGCTGTACATAGTCCTTCTGTAAATAGCCCACCCAATTTACCTACCTCATCCCCATACTGTTTTTATTTATTTACTTTTCTGCTCTTTTGCACACCAGTATCTCTAACTGTACATGACCATCTGATAATTTATCACTCCAGTGTTAATCTGCTAAATTGTAATTATTCGCCTACCTCCTCATGCCTTTTGCACACAATGTATATAGACTCTTTAAAAAAAAAATGCTACTGTGTTATTGACTTGTTTATTGTTTACTCCATGTGTAACTCTGTGTTGCTGTCTGTTCACACTGCTATGCTTTATCTTGGCCAGGTCGCAGTTGTAAATGAGAATTTGTTCTCAACTAGCCTACCTGGTTAAATAAAGGTGATCTGGTCTACCTGGTTAAATAAAGGTGATCTGGTCTACCTGGTTAAATAAAGGTGATCTGGCCTACCTGGTTAAATAAAGGTGATCTGGTCTACCTGGTTAAATATAGGTGATCTGGTCTACCTGGTTAAATAAAGGTGAACTGATCTACCTGGTTAAATAAAGGTGATCTGGTCTACCTGGTTAAATAAAGGTGAAATAAATAAATAAATATGCTGATACAATTGAGGGAGTCTTGTTTTCAGATTAGCCTTGTTAAAATCCCCAGCTACAATTGAATGCAGCCTCGGGATATGTGGTTTCCAGTTTACATAGAGTCAAATGAAGTTTGTTCAGAGCCATCAGTGTCTGCTTGGGGGGGAATATATGCGCGCTGTGATTATAATCGAAGAGAATTCTCTTGGTAGATAATGCGGTCGACATTTGATTGTGAGGAATTCTAAGTCAGGTGAACAGAAGGACTTGAGTTCCTGTATGTTGCTATGATCACACCACGTCTCGTTGGTGTGAAGGCACCCATGTGCCTTTACGCACGTAGATCAACAGAGAGTAGCTTGTAGTCAGTCGCCTTTACGCAGCTAACTTGCCAAATTATTCTGAAATTATAAAAAAAAAAAAAAAGATTCGCTTGAAATGGGCGTGGTCTAATTGACTCAACAACCAACAAGTTTAGGTTTCTTAATAAATCAGAAAATAAACAGTTACAGTGCCTTGCGAAAGTATTCGGCCCCCTTGAACTTTGCGACCTTTTGCCACATTTCAGGCTTCAAACATAAAGATATACAATTGTATTTTTTTGTGAAGAATCAACAACAAGTGGGACACAATCATGAAGTGGAACGACATTTATTGGATATTTCAAACTTTTTTAACAAATCACAAACTGAAAAATTGGGCGTGCAAAATTATTCAGCCCCCTTAAGTTAATACTTTGTAGCGCCACCTTTTGCTGCGATTACAGCTGTAAGTCGCTTGGGGTATGTCTCTATCAGTTTTGCACATCGAGAGACTGACATTTTTTCCCATTCCTCCTTGCAAAACAGCTCGAGCTCAGTGAGGTTGGATGGAGAGCATTTGTGAACAGCAGTTTTCAGTTCTTTCCACAGATTCTCGATTGGATTCAGGTCTGGACTTTGACTTGGCCATTCTAACACCTGGATATGTTTATTTTTGAACCATTCCATTGTAGATTTTGCTTTATGTTTTGGATCATTGTCTTGTTGGAAGACAAATCTCCGTCCCAGTCTCAGGTCTTTTGCAGACTCCATCAGGTTTTCTTCCAGAATGGTCCTGTATTTGGCTCCATCCATCTTCCCATCAATTTTAACCATCTTCCCTGCCCCTGCTGAAGAAAAGCAGGCCCAAACCATGATGCTGCCACCACCATGTTTGACAGTGGGGATGGTGTGTTCAGCTGTGTTGCTTTAGCGCCAAACATAACGTTTTGCATTGTTGCCAAAAAGTTCAATTTTGGTTTCATCTGACCAGAGCACCTTCTTCCACATGTTTGGTGTGTCTCCCAGGTGGCTTGTGGCAAACTTTAAACAACACTTTTTATGGATATCTTTAAGAAATGGCTTTCTTCTTGCCACTCTTCCATAAAGGCCAGATTTGTGCAATATACGACTGATTGTTGTCCTATGGACAGAGTCTCCCACCTCAGCTGTAGATCTCTGCAGTTCATCCAGAGTGATCATGGGCCTCTTGGCTGCATCTCTGATCAGTCTTCTCCTTGTATGAGCTGAAAGTTTAGAGGGACGGCCAGGTCTTGGTAGATTTGCAGTGGTCTGATACTCCTTCCATTTCAATATTATCGCTTGCACAGTGCTCCTTGGGATGTTTAAAGCTTGGGAAATCTTTTTGTATCCAAATCCGGCTTTAAACTTCTTCACAACAGTATCTCGGACCTGCCTGGTGTGTTCCTTGTTCTTCTCTCTGCGCTTTTAACGGACCTCTGAGACTATCACAGTGCAGGTGCATTTATACGGAGACTTGATTACACACAGGTGGATTGTATTTATCATCATTAGTCATTTAGGTCAACATTGGATCATTCAGAGATCCTCACTGAACTTCTGGAGAGAGTTTGCTGCACTGAAAGTAAAGGGGCTGAATAATTTTGCACGCCCAATTTTTCAGTTTTTGATTTGTTAAAAAAGTTTGAAATATCCAATAAATGTCGTTCCACTTCATGATTGTGTCCCACTTGTTGTTGATTCTTCACAAAAAAATACAGTTTTATATCTTTATGTTTGAAGCCTGAAATGTGGCAAAAGGTCGCAAAGTTCAAGGGGGCCGAATACTTTCGCAAGGCACTGTATTTCTGATAATCAAAGTTAGCTGGCTAACTCATTGACCCTGCCTTGTAGTACACCTCTCTGGAGTCGTTCACCACTGACCCGTAGATGCATGAAGGTGACGGCTGTGATGTTGTTTCCAGGGAGATCGGGGAGGAGGAGCTACAGAAGTTCTACTGCAGGATCACCAAGCAGCTGATGGGTAAAGAACACGGCCATGATGTCATCGACTCACTCCAGAGACTACACCTGATCATGGCCTCAACCAAGTACACTAGGAGGTACCCTACACCCTAAACCCTAACTGACTACACCTGATCATGGCCTCAACCAAGTACACTAGGAGGTACCCTACACCCTAAACCCTAAATGACTACACCTGATCATGGCCTCCACCTAGTACACTAGGAGGTACCCTACACCCTAAACCCTAACTG
>NC_143034.1:85498870-85621370 GCF_057628025.1 Oncorhynchus mykiss | reverse complement strand
GACTACTGGCCGGCTGAATACTGACTGGCTGACTTTACTGGCTGACTGGCTGACTACTGGCCGGCTGACTACTGGCCGGCTGACTACTGGCCGGCTGACTACTGGCCGGCTGACTACTGGCCGGCTGACTTTACTGGCTGGCTGACTACTGGCTGGCTGACTACTGGCTGGCTGACTACTGGCTGGCTGACTACTGACTGGCAGGCTGACTACTGACTGGCAGGCTGACTACTGACTGGCAGGCTGACTACTGACTGGCAGGCTGACTACTGACAGGCTGACTACTGACTGGCAGGCTGACTACTGGCCGGCTGACTACTGACTGGCTGACGACTGGCTGGCTGACTACAGGCTGGCTGACTACTGGCTGGCTGACTACAGGCTGGCTGGCTGACTACTGGCTGGCTGACTACTGGCTGTCTGACTCTCTATTAGATGGCTCAAACCTTCAGCCTACCTGTCTCTTCAAATCAACTATTTGCATGTAAACATGTCATGGATCTGTTCCATTGGTGTTATGCTCATCTTAGTGTGTTGCTTTAACTGGTCAGTCCACCCCTGACCTCTAACCCTTGACCTCTCTGTGGCCCCAGATGACAGGTCGGAGGTGGACGGCTCTGTGGTTTCCATGGTATCAGCCACGTCGTCCTCCAGCAGACTCCTTCCTCCTAAAGAACGTCTGAGAGAGAAGAGTTTCCAGTACTGCCAACGCCTCATAGAACAGAGTGACCGCAGTATGTACCCTACACCCTAACCCCTACACTACTGCCTCATAGAACAGAGTGACCCCAATATGTACCCTACACCCTAACCCCTACACTACTGCCTCATAGAACAGAGTGACCGCAGTATGTACCCTACACCCTAACCCCTACACTACTGCCTCATAGAACAGAGTCACCGCAGTATGTACCATATCCCCTAACTCCTACACTACTGCCTCATAGAACAGAGTGACAGCAGTATGTACCCTACACCCTAACCCCTACACTACTGCCTCATAGAACAGAGTGACCGCAGTATGTACCCTACACCCTAACCCCTACACTACTGCCTTATAGAACAGAGTGACCGCAGTATGCACCCTACACCCTAACCCCTACACTACTGCCTCATAGAATAGTGACCGCAGTATGTAGCCTAACCCCTACACTACTGCCTCATAGAACAGAGTGGCTGCAGTATGTACCCTACACCCTAACTCCTACACTACTGCCTCATAGAACAGAGTGGCTGAAGTATGTACCCTACCCCCTAACCATCCAGTTGATGGTTTGGGATCAAAAGGACTCACTTAAACATCTAAAACCTGATGACCCTAACCCCTACACTACAGTATGGACCCTAACCCCTACATTACAGTATGGACCCTAACCCCTACACTACAGCGTGGACCCTAACCCCTACACTACAGTATGGACCCTAACCCCTACACTACAGCGTGGACCCTAACCCCTACACTACAGCGTGGACCCTAACCCCTACACTACAGCGTGGACCCTAACCCCTACACTACAGCGTGGACCCTAACCCCTACACTACAGCGTGGACCCTAACCCCTACACTACAGTGTGGACCCTAACCCCTACACTACAGCGTGGACCCTAACCCCTACACTACACCGTTGACCCTAACCCCTACACTACAGCGTGGACCCTAACCCCTACACTACAGTATGGACCCTAACCCCTACACTACAGTATGGACCCTAACCCCTACACTACAGTATGGACCCTAACCCCTACACTACAGCGTGGACCCTAACCCCTACACTACAGCATGGACCCTAACCCCTACACTACAGTATGGACCCTAACCCCTACACTACAGTATGGACCCTAACCCCTACACTACAGTATGGACCCTAACCCCTACACTACAGCATGGACCCTAACCCCTACACTACAGTATGGACCCTAACCCCTACACTACAGCATGGACCCTAACCCCTACACTACAGCGTGGACCCTAACCCCTACACTACAGCGTGGACCCTAACCCCTACACTACAGCGTGGACCCTAACCCCTACACTACAGCGTGGACCCTAACCCCTACACTACAGCGTGGACCCTAACCCCTACACTACAGCGTGGACCCTAACCCCTACACTACAGCATGGACCCTAACCCCTACACTACAGCATGGACCCTAACCCCTACACTACAGTATGGACCCTAACCCCTACACTACAGCATGGACCCTAACCCCTACACTACAGCATGGACCCTAACCCCTACACTACAGCATGGACCCTAACCCCTACACTACAGCATGGACCCTAACCCCTACACTACAGCATGGACCCTAACCCCTACACTACAGCATGGACCCTAACCCCTACACTACAGCAGGGACCCTAACCCCTACACTACAGTATGGACCCTAACCCCTACACTACAGTATGGACCCTAACCCCTACACTACAGCGTGGACCCTAACCCCTACACTACAGCGTGGACCCTAACCCCTACACTACAGCGTGGACCCTAACCCCTACACTACAGCATGGACCCTAACCCCTACACTACAGCATGGACCCTAACCCCTACACTACAGCATGGACCCTAACCCCTACACCACAGCATGGACCCTAACCCCTACACTACAGCATGGACCCTAACCCCTACACTACAGCATGGACCCTAACCCCTACACTACAGCATGGACCCTAACCCCTACACTACAGCATGGACCCTAACCCCTACACTACAGCATGGACCCTAACCCCTACACCACAGCGTGGACCCTAACCCCTACACTACAGCGTGGACCCTAACCCCTACACTACAGCGTGGACCCTAACCCCTACACTACAGCGTGGACCCTAACCCCTACACTACAGCGTGGACCCTAACCCCTACACTACAGCGTGGACCCTAACCCCTACACTACAGCGTGGACCCTAACCCCTACACTACAGCGTGGACCCTAACCCCTACACTACAGCGTGGACCCTAACCCCTACACTACAGCGTGGACCCTAACCCCTACACTACAGCGTGGACCCTAACCCCTACACTACAGCGTGGACCCTAACCCCTACACTACAGCGTGGACCCTAACCCCTACACTACAGCATGGACCCTAACCCCTACACTACAGTATGGACCCTAACCCCTACACTACAGCATGGACCCTAACCCCTACACTACAGCATGGACCCTAACCCCTACACTACAGCATGGACCCTAACCCCTACACCACAGCATGGACCCTAACCCCTACACTACAGTATGGACCCTAACCCCTACACTACAGCAGGGACCCTAACCCCTACACTACAGCAGGGACCCTAACCCCTACACTACAGCATGGACCCTAACCCCTACACTACAGTATGGTACCCTAACCCCTACACTACAGTATGGACCCTAACCCCTACACTACAGTATGGACCCTAACCCCTACACTACAGCATGGACCCTAACCCCTACACTACAGTATGGACCCTAACCCCTACACTACAGTATGGACCCTAACCCCTACACTACAGCATGGACCCTAACCCCTACACTACAGTATGGACCCTAACCCCTACACTACAGTATGGACCCTAACCCCTACACTACAGCAGGGACCCTAACCCCTACACTACAGCAGGGACCCTAACCCCTACACTACAGCAGGGACCCTAACCCCTACACTACAGCATGGACCCTAACCCCTACACTACAGTATGGACCCTAACCCCTACACTACAGTATGGACCCTAACCCCTACACTACAGCATGGACCCTAACCCCTACACTACAGTATGGACCCTAACCCCTACACTACAGCAGGGACCCTAACCCCTACACTACAGCATGGACCCTAACCCCTACACTACAGTATGGACCCTAACCCCTACACTACAGTATGGACCCTAACCCCTACACTACAGTATGGACCCTAACCCCTACACTACAGTATGGACCCTAACCCCTACACTACAGTATGGACCCTAACCCCTACACTACAGTATGGACCCTAACCCCTACACTACAGCATGGACCCTAACCCCTACACTACAGTATGGACCCTAACCCCTACACTACAGCAGGGACCCTAACCCCTACACTACAGTATGGACCCTAACCCCTACACTACAGTATGGACCCTAACCCCTACACTACAGTATGGACCCTAACCCCTACACTACAGTATGGACCCTAACCCCTACACTACAGCAGGGACCCTAACCCCTACACTACAGTATGGACCCTAACCCCTACACTACAGTATGGACCCTAACCCCTACACTACAGTATGGACCCTAACCCCTACACTACAGTATGGACCCTAACCCCTACACTACAGCATGGACCCTAACCCCTACACTACAGTATGGACCCTAACCCCTACACTACAGCAGGGACCCTAACCCCTACACTACAGCATGGACCCTAACCCCTACACTACAGTATGGACCCTAACCCCTACACTACAGTATGGACCCTAACCCCTACACTACAGTATGGACCCTAACCCCTACACTACAGTATGGACCCTAACCCCTACACTACAGTATGGACCCTAACCCCTACACTACAGTATGGACCCTAACCCCTACACTACAGCATGGACCCTAACCCCTACACTACAGTATGGACCCTAACCCCTACACTACAGCAGGGACCCTAACCCCTACACTACAGTATGGACCCTAACCCCTACACTACAGTATGGACCCTAACCCCTACACTACAGTATGGACCCTAACCCCTACACTACAGTATGGACCCTAACCCCTACACTACAGTATGGACCCTAACCCCTACACTACAGCATGGACCCTAACCCCTACACTACAGCATGGACCCTAACCCCTACACTACAGCATGGACCCTAACCCCTACACTACAGTATGGACCCTAACCCCTACACTACAGCATGGACCCTAACCCCTACACTACAGTGTGGACCCTAACCCCTACACTACAGCGTGGACCCTAACCCCTACACTACAGCGTGGACCCTAACCCCTACACTACAGCGTGGACCCTAACCCCTACACTACAGCGTGGACCCTAACCCCTACACTACAGCATGGACCCTAACCCCTACACTACAGCATGGACCCTAACCCCTACACTACAGCGTGGACCCTAACCCCTACACTACAGTATGGACCCTAACCCCTACACTACAGCGTGGACCCTAACCCCTACACTACAGCATGGACCCTAACCCCTACACTACAGCGTGGACCCTAACCCCTACACTACAGTATGGACCCTAACCCCTACACTACAGCGTGGACCCTAACCCCTACACTACAGCATGGACCCTAACCCCTACACTACAGCGTGGACCCTAACCCCTACACTACAGTATGGACCCTAACCCCTACACTACAGCATGGACCCTAACCCCTACACTACAGCGTGGACCCTAACCCCTACACTACAGTATGGACCCTAACCCCTACACTACAGCATGGACCCTAACCCCTACACGACTTTGACATATATTTGTTACAAATCCCCAAAATGTTTTGTGTCCCTGTGTTGAATCTGTAAATCCCAGTGTCCCTGTGTTGAATCTGTGAATCCCAGTGTCCCTGTGTTGAATCTGTGAATCCCAGTGTCCCTGTGTTGAATCTGTGAATCCCAGTGTCCCTGTGTTGAATCTGTAAATCCTAGTGTCCCTGTGTTGAATCTGTAAATCCCAGTGTCCCTGTGTTGAATCTGTGAATCCCAGTGTCCCTGTGTTGAATCTGTAAATCCCAGTGTCCCTGTGTTGAATCTGTGAATCCCAGTGTCCCTGTGTTGAATCTGTAAATCCTAGTGTCCCTGTGTTGAATCTGTAAATCCCAGTGTCCCTGTGTTGAATCTGTGAATCCCAGTGTCCCTGTGTTGAATCTGTAAATCCTAGTGTCCCTGTGTTGAATCTGTAAATCCCAGTGTCCCTGTGTTGAATCTGTAAATCCCAGTGTCCCTGTGTTGAATCTGTAAATCCTAGTGTCCCTGTGTTGAATCTGTAAATCCCAGTGTCCCTGTGTTGAATCTGTAAATCCCAGTGTCCCTGTGTTGAATCTGTGAATCCCAGTGTCCCTGTGTTGAATCTGTAAATCCCAGTGTCCCTGTGTTGAATCTGTGAATCCCAGTGTCCCTGTGTTGAATCTGTGAATCCCAGTGTCCCTGTGTTGAATCTGTAAATCCCAGTGTCCCTGTGTTGAATCTGTGAATCCCAGTGTCCCTGTGTTGAATCTGTGAATCCCAGTGTCCCTGTGTTGAATCTGTGAATCCCAGTGTCCCTGTGTTGAATCTGTAAATCCCAGGGTCCCTGTGTTGAATCTGTGAATCCCAGTGTCCCTGTGTTGAATCTGTGAATCCCAGTGTCCCTGTGTTGAATCTGTAAATCCCAGTGTCCCTGTGTTGAATCTGTAAATCCCAGTGTCCCTGTGTTGAATCTGTAAATCCCAGTGTCCCTGTGTTGAATCTGTGAATCCCAGTGTCCCTGTGTTGAATCTGTGAATCCCAGTGTCCCTGTGTTGAATCTGTGAATCCCAGTGTCCCTGTGTTGAATCTGTAAATCCCAGGGTCCCTGTGTTGAATCTGTGAATCCCAGTGTCCCTGTGTTGAATCTGTGAATCCCAGTGTCCCTGTGTTGAATCTGTAAATCCCAGTGTCCCTGTGTTGAATCTGTAAATCCCAGTGTCCCTGTGTTGAATCTGTAAATCCCAGTGTCCCTGTGTTGAATCTGTAAGTCCCTGTGTTGAACAGTAAATCCCAGTGTCCCTGTGTTGAATCTGTAAATCCCAGTGTTGAATCTGTAAATCCCAGTGTCCCTGTGTTGAATCTGTAAATCCCTGTGTTGAATCTGTGAATCCCAGGGTCCCTGTGTTGAATCTGTAAATCCCAGTGTCCCCGTGTTTAATCTGTGAATCCCAGTGTCCCTGTGTTGAATCTGTAAATCCCAGTGTCCCAGTGTTGAATCTGTGAATCCCAGTGTCCCTGTGTTGAATCTGTAAATCCCAGTGTCCCTGTGTTGAATCTGTAAATCCCAGTGTCCCTGTGTTGAATCTGTAAATCCCTGTGTTGAATCTGTGAATCCCAGGGTCCCTGTGTTGAATCTGTGAATCCCAGGGTCCCTGTGTTGAATCTGTGAATCCCAGTGTCCCTGTGTTGAATCTGTGAATCCCAGGGTCCCTGTGTTGAATCTGTGAATCCCAGGGTCCCTGTGTTGAATCTGTGAATCCCAGTGTTGAATCTGTGAATCCCAGGGTCCCTGTGTTGAATCTGTGAATCCCAGTGTCCCTGTGTTGAATCTGTGAATCCCAGTGTCCCTGTGTTGAATCTGTAAATCCCAGGGTCCCTGTGTTGAATCTGTGAATCCCAGTGTCCCTGTGTTGAATCTGTGAATCCCAGTGTCCCTGTGTTGAATCTGTAAATCCCAGTGTCCCTGTGTTGAATCTGTAAATCCCAGTGTCCCTGTGTTGAATCTGTAAATCCCAGTGTCCCTGTGTTGAATCTGTGAATCCCAGTGTCCCTGTGTTGAATCTGTGAATCCCAGTGTCCCTGTGTTGAATCTGTGAATCCCAGTGTCCCTGTGTTGAATCTGTAAATCCCAGGGTCCCTGTGTTGAATCTGTGAATCCCAGTGTCCCTGTGTTGAATCTGTGAATCCCAGTGTCCCTGTGTTGAATCTGTAAATCCCAGTGTCCCTGTGTTGAATCTGTAAATCCCAGTGTCCCTGTGTTGAATCTGTAAATCCCAGTGTCCCTGTGTTGAATCTGTAAGTCCCTGTGTTGAACAGTAAATCCCAGTGTCCCTGTGTTGAATCTGTAAATCCCAGTGTTGAATCTGTAAATCCCAGTGTCCCTGTGTTGAATCTGTAAATCCCTGTGTTGAATCTGTGAATCCCAGGGTCCCTGTGTTGAATCTGTAAATCCCAGTGTCCCCGTGTTTAATCTGTGAATCCCAGTGTCCCTGTGTTGAATCTGTAAATCCCAGTGTCCCAGTGTTGAATCTGTGAATCCCAGTGTCCCTGTGTTGAATCTGTAAATCCCAGTGTCCCTGTGTTGAATCTGTAAATCCCAGTGTCCCTGTGTTGAATCTGTAAATCCCTGTGTTGAATCTGTGAATCCCAGGGTCCCTGTGTTGAATCTGTGAATCCCAGGGTCCCTGTGTTGAATCTGTGAATCCCAGTGTCCCTGTGTTGAATCTGTGAATCCCAGGGTCCCTGTGTTGAATCTGTGAATCCCAGGGTCCCTGTGTTGAATCTGTGAATCCCAGTGTTGAATCTGTGAATCCCAGGGTCCCTGTGTTGAACAGTAAAGACTGTTTTCTTCTGTTTCAGAGGCGCTGAAGAGAACAGACACAGAGCTACAGAAAGCAGTGAGCTACAACTTGTCCCCTACAATCACACACAGTTATACTGCTGTAGTAACCCTGCCATACTGCTGTAGTAACCCTGTCATACTGCTGTAGTAACCCTGTCCCCTACAATCACACAGTCATACTGCTGTAGTAACCCTGTCATACTGATGTAGTAACCCTGTCATACTGCTGTAGTAACCCTGTCATACTGCTGTAGTAGCCCTGTCATTCTGCTGTAGTAACCCTGTCATACTGATGTAGTAACCCTGTCATACTGCTGTAGTAACCCTGTCATACTGCTGTAGTAACCCTGTTATACTGCTGTAGTAACCCTGTTATACTGCTGTAGTAATAACCCTGTTATACTGCTGTAGTAATAACCCTGTCATACTGCTGTAGTAACCCTGTTATACTGCTGTAGTAACCCTGTCATACTGCTGTAGTAACCCTGTTATACTGCTGTAGTAACCCTGTCCTCTCTCTGCGTGCGTGTGTGTGTGTGTGTGTCAGTGCTTGGTGGAGGCGGTGCGTATCCTGGACGGGGTGTGTGTGGAGGATGCAGGGTGTGTGTATCGTGCGTTCCCGTGTGTTAAGTCACTGTTCGGCCGTCTGAACTCTGACCTGTCCTGCAGCAGAGTCCTCCTGCCCATCGCTCAGTTCTACCTGAACCACGGTGAGGAGGTGTGTGTGTGCACGTGTGGAGGATAGAGCTAGTGTGTACTTACTGTGTTTGTGTGTGTGTGTGTGTGTGTGTGTGTGTAGGGGAGACTGCAGCGGTGGACAGTGAGTGTGTGTGGAGGTGTGTGTTTGGTGTTCTCCCAGCAGAGTGTTTCAACGACCCCTATCTGGCCCACGAGACGCTGTCCTTCATCAGAGCCAATCAGCTGCAGCTCCACTCCTCTGTACCACTGTACACACACTACTTCCCTAGCCTGCTCAAGGTAACACACACTACTTCCCTATCCTGCTCAAGGTAACACACACTACTTCCCTAGCCTGCTCAAGGTAACACACACTACTTCCCTAGCCTGCTCAAGGTAACACACACTACTTCCCTAGCCTGCTCAAGGTAACACACTACTTCCCTAGCCTGCTCAAGGTAATACACATTACTTCCCTAGCCTGCTCAAGGTAACACACACTACTTCCCTAGCCTGCTCAAGGTAACACACACTATTTCCCTAGCCTGCTCAAGGTAACACACACTACTTCCCTAGCCTGCTCAAGGTAACACACACTACTTCCCTAGCCTGCTCAAGGTAACACACTACTTCCCTAGCCTGCTCAAGGTAATACACATTACTTCCCTAGCCTGCTCAAGGTAACACACACTACTTCCCTAGCCTGCTCAAGGTAACACACACTATTTCCCTAGCCTGCTCAAGGTAACACACACTACTTCCCTAGCCTGCTCAAAGTAACACACACTACTTCCCTAGCCTGCTCAAGGTAACACACACTACTTCCCTAGCCTGCTCAAAGTAACACACACTACTTCCCTAGCCTGCTCAAGGTAACACACATTACTTCCCTAGCCTGCTCAAGGTAACACACATTACTTCCCTAGCCTGCTCAAGGTAACACACAACCCATTTTAACACTCCAGGCACATTATTGGCCCGCCGTATTAACGTGTCTGGCTACCGGACACCTTTCAGTCTCTGATGTTTGTAGTTCTGATCTTTTTTACCACTCTTCAGATCTGCTCTTTTGCCAATAATTGTGGAAAGATCAGAATTGGTCTGCCTGTGTAAATGCAGCCTCTGTATACCTTCTAGTCTGACTGCAGTATGTGTTCTATACTGAACTAAAATAGAAACGCATCATGCAGCAATTTATAAGATTTGACTGAGTTACAGTTCATAGAAGGAAATCAGTCAATTTAAATGAATTCATTAGGCCCTAATCTATGGATTTCACATGTCTGGGCAGGGGCGGGCATAGGCCAGGCCCAGCCAATCAGAAGGAGTTTTTCCCCACAAAAGGGCTTAATTACAGACAGAAATACTCTTCAGTTTCATCAACTATCCGGGTGGTTCATAAGGAGAGAACACATAGTCAACATAGTTGGAGAGAAATAACTATCCGGGTGGTTCATAAGGAGAGAACACATAGTCAACATAGTTGGAGAGAAATAACTATCCGGGTGGTTCATAAGGAGAGAACACATAGTCAACATAGTTGGAGAGAAATAACTATCCGGGTGGTTCATAAGGAGAGAACACATAGTTGGAGAGAAATAACTATCCGGGTGGTTCATAAGGAGAGAACACATAGTCAACATAGTTGGAGAGAAATAACTATCCGGGTGGTTCATAAGGAGAGAACACATAGTCAACATAGTTGGAGAGAAATAACTATCCGGGTGGTTCATAAGGAGAGAACACATAGTCAACATAGTTGGAGAGAAATAACTATCCGGGTGGTTCATAAGGAGAGAACACATAGTCAACATAGTTGGAGAGAAATAACTATCCGGGTGGTTCATAAGGAGAGAACACATAGTCAACATAGTTGGAGAGAAATAATAACTATCCGGGTGGTTCATAAGGAGAGAACACATAGTCAACATAGTTGGAGAGAAATAACTATCCGGGTGGTTCATAAGGAGAGAACACATAGTCAACATAGTTGGAGAGAAATAATAACTATCCGGGTGGTTCATAAGGAGAGAACACATAGTCAACATAGTTGGAGAGAAATAACTATCCGGGTGGTTCATAAAATTGGAGAGAAATAAGTTTTTTTGGGGACATTTCTGGGATATTTTATTTCAGCTCATGAAACATGGGATCAACACTTTATTTTTGTTCAGTATAGTTTCTAGTCTGGCATCTAACGCTGGGTTCTAGTCTGGTATCTGACGCAGGGTTCTAGTTTCTGGTCTGGTATCTGACGCTGGGTTCTAGTCTGGTATCTGACGCTGGGTTCTAGGTTCTAGTCTGGTATCTGACGCCGGGTTCTAGTTTCTGGTCTGGTATCTGATGCAGGGTTCTAGTTTCTAGTCTGGTATCTGACGCTGGGTTCTAGGTTCTAGTCTGGTATCTGACGCCGGGTTCTAGTTTCTAGTCTGGTATCTGACGCTGGGTTCTAGTTTCTAGTCTGGTATCTGACGCTGGGTTCTAGTTTCTAGTCTGGTATCTGACGCCGGGTTCTAGTTTCTGGTCTGGTATCTGACGCTGGGATCTAGTCTGGTATCTGACACTGGGTTCTAGTCTGGTATCTGACGCCGGGTTCTAGTTTCTAGTCTGGTATCTGACGCTGGGTTCTGGTCTGGTATCTGACGCCGGGTTCTAGTCTGGTATCTGACGCCGGGTTCTAGTCTGGTATCTGACGCCGGGTTCTAGTCTGGTATCTGACGCTGGGTTCTAGTCTGGTATCTGACGCCGGGTTCTAGGTTCTAGTCTGGTATCTGACGCCGGGTTCTTGTAGTTATTAGTTCCTAGCGTGGGACAGTCCAGGTCTTGTATCTGACTATGTGTTGTAGTTCCTAGCGTGGGACAGTCCAGGTCTTGTATCTGACTATGTGTTGTAGTTCCTAGCGTGGGACAGTTCAGGCCAGGTATCTGACTATGTGTTGTGTTGTAGTTCCTAGCGTGGGACAGTCCAGGCCTGGTATCTGACTATGTGATGTGTTGTATTTCCTAGCGTGGGACAGTCCAGGCCTGGTATCTGACTATGTGTTGTGTTGTAGTTCCTAGCGTGGGACAGTCCAGGCCTGGTATCTGACTATGTGTTGTGTTGTAGTTCCTAGCGTGGGACAGTCCAGGCCAGGTATCTGACTATGTGATGTGTTGTAGTTCCTAGCGTGGGACAGTCCAGGCCTGGTATCTGACTATGTGTTGTAGTTCCTAGCGTGGGACAGTCCAGGTCTGGTATCTGACTATGTGTTGTAGTTCCTAGCGTGGGACAGTCCAGGCCAGGTATCTGACTATGTGATGTGTTGTAGTTCCTAGCGTGGCACAGTCCAGGCCTGGTATCTGACTATGTGTTGTAGTTCCTAGCGTGGGACAGTCCAGGCCAGGTATCTGACTATGTGTTGTAATTCCTAGCGTGGGACAGTCCAGGCCTGTTATCTGACGATGTGTTGTAGTTCCTAGCGTGGCACAGTCCAGGCCTGGTATCTGACTATGTGTTGTAGTTCCTAGTGTGGAACAGTCCAGGCCAGGTATCTGACTATGTGATGTGTTGTAATTCCTAGTATGGCACAGTCCAGGCCTGGTATCTGACTATGTGTTGTAGTTCCTAGCGTGGAACAGTCCAGGCCAGGTATCTGACTATGTGATGTGTTGTAGTTCCTAGTGTGGGACAGTCCAGGCCTGGTATCTGACTATGTGTTGTAGTTGCTAGCGTGGAACAGTCCAGGCCTGGTATCTGACTATGTGTTGTATTTCCTAGCGTGGAACAGTCCAGACCAGGTATCTGACAATGTGATGTGTTGTAGTTCCTAGCGTGGGACAGTCCAGGCCTGGTATCTGACTATGTGATGTGTTGTAGTTCCTAGCGTGGGACAGTCCAGGCCAGGTATCTGACTATGTGATGTGTTGTAGTTCCTAGCGTGGGACAGTCCAGGCCTGGTATCTGACTATGTGGATGTGCTGCCCTCTCTGGTCACGGCTGGGACTGCAGTTGAGCTGCTGCACTCTCTACTGGACTTGCCCTGTCTCACTGCTGCTCTCACCCTGCAGCTCAGGTACACACACACACACACGTAGAGATAGAATGCTTATACAGTTGAACTCTGAAGTTTACATACACCTTAGCCAAATACATTTAAACTTAGTTTTTCACAATTCCTGACATTTAATCCTAGTAAAAATTCCCTGTCTTTGGTCAGCTAGGATCACCACTTTATTTTAAGAATGTGAAATGCCAGAATAATAGTAGAGACAATTATTTATTTCAGCTTTAATTTCTTTCATCACATTCCCAGTGGGTCAGAAGTTTACAATCACTCAATTAGTATTTGGTAGCATTGCCTTTAAATTGTTTAACTTGGGTCAAACGTTTCAGGTAGCCTTCCACAAACGTCCCACAGTAAGTTTGGTGAATTTTGGCCCATTCCTCCTGACAGAGCTGGTGTAACTGGTTTGTAGGCCTCCTTGCTCGCCCACAAATCTTCTCTGGGATTGAGGTCAGGGCTTTGTGATGGCCACTCCAATACATTGACTTTGTTGTCCTTAAGCCATTTTGCCACAACGTTGGAAGTATGCTTGGGGTCAATGTCCATTTGGAAGACCGATTTGCGATCAAGCTTTATCTACCTGACTGATGTCTTGAGATGTTGCTTCAAAACATCCACATAATTTTCCTGCCTCATGAAGCCATCTATTTTGTGAAGTGCACCAGTCCCTCCTGCAGCAAAGCAGCCCCACAACATGATGCTGCCACCCCCGTGCTTCACGGTTGGGATGGTGTTCTTCGGCTTGCAAGCCTCGCCCTTTTACCTCCAAACATAACGATGGTCATTATGGCCAAACAGTTCTATTTTTGTTTTATCAGACCAGAGGACATTTCTCCAAAAAGTACGATCTTTGTCCCCATGTGCAGTTGCAAACCGTAGTCTGGCTTTTATATGGCAGTTTTGTAGCAGTGGCTTCTTCCTTGCTGAGCGGCCTTTCAGGTTATGTTGATATAGGACTCGTTTTACTGTGGATATAGATACTTTTGTACACTTTTCGCACCAAAGTACATTCATAGGCTAATTGACATGATCTGAGTCAATCAGAAGCTTCTAAAACCATGTAATTTTCTGAAATTTTCCAAGCTGTTTAAAGGCACAGTCAACTTAGTGTATGTAAACTTCTGACCCACTGGAATTGTGATACAGTGAATTAATATGTCTGTAAACAATTGTTGGAAAAATGACTTGTGTCATGCACAAAGTAGATGTCCTAACCGATTTGCCAAAACTATAGTTTGAAAATCCAACCTAAGTGTATGTAAACTTCCGAGTTCAACTGTATACACAATAAATACGTAGTGTATTCTACGTTGATGTGTGTAAAGTATCTCTGTAAGATGGTGTAATAACAAATCAATCAAAAACATACACAATAAATACGTAGTGTATTCTACGTTGATGTGTGTAAAGTATCTCTGTAAGATGGTGTAATAACAAATCAATCAATGACATACACAATGTTCCTAGAAGCATTTCAGGGAAACATCAGAGCAGTATAGAAATGTAACATGGTGATCTGTGCGTGTCAGGTCTGCATGCTTCCCTGTGTCTGAGCCAGGTGGGCGTGGTCTGTCATCGCTGGAAGCTTTCCGAAGCCCCGCCCATAGAGGCCTCTTCCTGTTCCTTTTGAGAGGGGAGGCAGGGTCTGGTAATGTCACAAACTACTATAATATTATAATACCACTACTACTGTAATACTGTCATACCACTACTACTGTAATATCACTACTACTGTCATACTACTACTACTGTAATACTGTCATACCACTACTACTGTAATATCACTACTACTGTCATACTACTACTACTGTAATACCACTACTGCTGTAATACTATAATACCACTACTGTAATACTATAATACCACTACTGTAATATTATAATACCACTACTGTAATATTACTACTGTAATTCTATAATACCACTACTACTGTAATACCACTACTATAATATCACTACTACTGTAATACCACTACTACTGTACTACTGTAATACCACTACTACTGTACTACTATAATTCCACTACTGTAATATTGTAATATTACTACTGTAATGCTATAATACCACTACTACTGTAACACTAATACTACTGTAATACCACTACTGTAATATCACTACCACTGTAATACCACTACTACTGTAATACTGTAATACCACTACTACTGTAATACCACTACTGTAATACCACTACCACTGTAATACTACTACTACTGTAATACTACTACCACTATAATATTGTAATACCACTACTGTAATACTGTAATACCACTACTACTGTAATACCACTACTGTAATACCACTACCACTGTAATACTACTACTACTGTAATACCACTACTACTATAATATTGTAATACCACTACTGTAATACTGTAATACAACTACTACTGTAATACTACTACTACTGTAATACCACTACTGTGATATCACTACTACTGTAATACCACTACTACTGTAATACTACTACTACTGTAATACCACTAATACTGTAATACCACTACTATAATACTGTAATACCACTACTATAATACTGTAATACCACTACTACTGTAATACCACTACTATAATACTGTAATACCACTACTACTATAATACTGTAATACCACTACTATAATACTGTAATGCCACTACTATAATACTGTAATACCACTACTATAATACTGTAATACCACGACTATAATACTGTAATACCATTACTACTGTAATACCACTACTACTGTAATACTGTAATACCACTACTATAATACTGTAATACCACTACTACTGTAATACTACTACTACTGTAATCCCACTACTATAATACTATAATACTGTAATACCATTACTACTGTAATACCACTATTACTGTAATACTGTAATTCCACTACTATAATACTGTAATACCACTACTACTGTAATACTACTACTACTGTAATACACCTACTGAAATCCTATAATACACCTACTGTAATACTATAATACACCTACTGTAATAACACTACTGTAATGCCACTACTGTAATGCCACTACTGTAATACTATAATACCACTACTGTAATGCCACTACTGTAATACACCTACTGTAATACTATAATGCCACTACTGTAATGCCACTACTGTAATACCACTACTGTAATGCCACTACTGTAATGCCACTACTGTAATGCCACTACTCTAATACTGTAATGCCACTACTGTAATACTGTAATGCCACTACTGTAATACCACTACTGTAATGTCACTACTGTAATGTCACTACTGTAATGCCACTACTGTAATAACACTATTGTAATACCACTACTCTAATACTGTAATGCCACTACTGTAATAACACTACTGTAATGCCACTACTGTAATATAACTGTATTTCTCCCCAGGTGATACCATGGACAGACTGAGTGTGCTCCATGACCTGCTGATGGAGGCAGCTGATTGGTCCAGAGTCATCCAATCAGCTCAAAGTGTTCCAGTGCTGCTGCATGTCTACTTCAACACAGTTACCACGGTAACACACACACACACACACACACACACAGGCTACAACCAGAATAAGTCAGAGATAAAACATGTATTTGGTGTATATAAGTACAGCTTAGATGTGTGTGTGTGTGTGTGTGTGTGTGTGTGTGTGTGTGTGTGTGTGTGTGTGTGTGTGTGTGTGTGTAGGTATCAGATGAGAGGTTGCTGGCCCAGCTGGTGTTGGTGCTGTTGGAGAGAAGCAGTCTGTTGCTCAACATCCCCAAATACACTGCAGAGATACACCGGTCAGTACACACACCGCATCACACATACACTGGTCAGGACAAACACCGTATCACACATACACTGGTCAGGACACACACCGTATCACACATACACCGGTCAGGACACACACCGCATCACACATACACTGGTCAGGACACACACCGTATCACACATACACCGGTCAGTACACACACCGCATCACACATACAGGTTAGTTGAGATAATGTGTACATACTATAATACCACTACTATAATGTGTACATGAAGGTAGGGGTGAAGGGTACATGTATGTAGGGGTGAAGGGTACATGTATGTAGGGGTGAAGGGTACAGGTTAGTTGAGGTAATGTGTACATGTAGGTAGGGGTGAAGGGTACAGGTTAGTTGAGGTAATGTGTACATGTAGGTAGGGGTGAAGAGTACAGGTTAGTTGAGGTAATGTGTACATGTAGGTAGGGGTGAAGGGTACAGGTTAGTTGAGGTAATGTGTACATGTAGGTAGGGGTGAAGAGTACAGGTTAGTTGAGGTAATGTGTACATGTAGGTAGGGGTGAAGGGTACAGGTTAGTTGAGGTAATGTGTACATGTAGGTAGGGGTGAAGGGTACAGGTTAGCTGAGGCAATGTGTACATGTAGGTAGGGGTGAAGTGTACATGTATGTAGGGGTGAAGGGTACAGGTTAGTTGAGGTAATGTGTACATGTAGGTAGGGGTGAAGGGTTCAGGTTAGTTGAGGTAATGTGTACATGTAGGTAGGGGTGAAGAGTACAGGTTAGTCGAGGTAATGTGTACATGTAGGTAGGGGTGCAGGTTAGCTGAGGCAATGTGTACATGTAGGTAGGGGTGAAGTGTACATGTATGTAGGGGTGAAGGGTATGCATAGATCATATGCATAGATCATAAACAGTGAGTATTTATTTATTTTATTTATCCTTTATTTAACTAGTCAAGTCAGTTACGAACAAATAATTATTTACAATGACTGCCTACCAAAAGGCCTCCTGCGGAGACGGGGTTAGGGTTAGGACGGGGTTAGGGTTAGGACGGGGTTAGGGTTAGGGCGGGGTTAGGGTTAGGGCGGGGTTAGGGTTAGGGCGGGGTTAGGGTTAGGACGGGGTTAGGGTTAGGGCGGGGTTAGGGTTAGGACGGGGTTAGGGTTAGGGCGGGGTTAGGGTTAGGGCGGGGTTAGGGTTAGGACGGGGTTAGGGTTAGGGTTAGGGGTTAGGGTTAGGACGGGGTTAGGGTTAGGACGGGGTTAGGGTTAGGGTTAGGACGGGGTTAGGGTTAGGGGTTGGGGTTAGGGTTAGGGGTTGGGGTTAGGGTTAGGGGTTGGGGTTAGGGTTAGGGGTTGGGGTTAGGGTTAGGGGTTGGGGTTAGGGTTAGGACGGGGGCCTGGGATTAAAAAACTCCAATAAATCAACGTAGCAGCAGTGTACAAAACAAATGGAGGTCAATGTAATTGTCTGGATTCAGCAGTGATCTGAGAGAGGTGTCAGTGGGCTGACTGAACGCTCTGAGGGACTCTGGGTTGAGGTCAGTGATAAAGTAGTCTACAGTACTACTGCCAAGGGATGAGGTCAGGTGATTGTGTACCTACCGTAAGAGTCCCATAGTACCATTGACTATGTACAGACCCAGCGTGCGACAAAGCTGCAGGAGTTGTGACCCGTTTTTGTTGGTTATGTTGTCGTAGTTGTGCCTAGGGGGGCATATGGTGGAGGGAATGCTGTCACTTCCAGGCAGGTGTTTGTCTCCCTGGGTGCTGAGGGTGTCAGATTCTTGTCCCGTTCTGGCATTTTGGTCTCCACAGTCCCTGGGCCTGGAAATTGTTTATCTCCCCTTGTAGGATGACAATGTCTGTATTTCACATTTCTTTGATGAAGTCTGGGTTCCTGTTCAGACCTTGTATATTCCAGGATGAGATAGTAAAAGCTTTGTGTTCCATAGTGTCTTCCATAGTGTCTAGTGTCATAGTGTCTACCAATCTGCGTGCCACTTGTGGTTTTCATATGTACATTTTTGTGAGTTTAATTTCATTTATAATAATGTCTTCATATCTCAATGTTCTACTGCTCGAGCTCCTCTTCCTCTTATAGAATATTATCTCAAAAGTATTATGGAGCTCCTACCTGAATATAAAACAGTTCCGGAACCCAAAATGAGTTCCGGAACCTATTCCAGTCCAAGTCAACCACTGATAAGAAGTAATCAGGTAGGGCTATTTTATGATGTTTCCACTGGATCAGAGCATGAAAGGTTTCTCTTTCACTCTGAGTAGTTATTGTTGGATAATAAGAACCTAACATCAAAAAAGGAGAGAGGACCTCTGGCAGTCTCTATGGGGGTACCACAGGGTTCAATTCTCGGGCTGACTCTTTTCTCTGTATATACCAACGATGTCGTTCTTGCAGCGGGTGATTCCCTGATCCACCTCTACACAGACGACACCATTCTGTATACATCTGGCCCTTCTTTGGACACTGTGTTAACAAACCTCCAAACGAGCTTCAATGCCATACAACACTCCTTCCGTGGCCTCCAACTGCTCTTAAACGCTAGTAAAACTAAATGCATGCTCTTCAACCGATCACTACCCGCCCGTCTTTGCTAGGTAAAGCTCCGCCTTATTTCAGCTCACTGGTCACCATAACACCCACCTGTAGCACGCGCTCCAGCGGGTATATCACACTGGTCGTCCCCAAAGCCAGCACCCCCTTTGGCTGCCTTTCCTTCCAGTTCTCTGCTGCCAGTGACTGGAACGAATTGCAAAAATTGCTGAAGTTGGAGACATATCTCCCTCAATAACTTTAAGCATCAGCTAACTGAGCAGCTTACCGACCGCTGCAGCTGTACACAGCCCATCTGTAAATAGCCCAACTACCTACCTCATCCCCATATTGGTTTGATTTTATTTTTTGCACACCAGTATTTCTACTTGCACATCATCATCTGCACATCTATCACTCCAGTGTTAATTTGCTAAATTGTAATTACTTTGCTACTATGGCCTATTTATTGCCTCACCTCCTCACGCCATTTGCACACACTGTATATAGACTTTTTTCTATTGTGTTATTGACTGTACGTTTGTTTATTCCATGTGTAACTCTGTGTTGTTGTTTGTGTCGCACTGCTTTGCTTTATCTTGGCTAGGTCGCAGATGTAAATGAGAACTTGTTCTCAACTGGCAACCTGGTTAAATAAAGGGGAAATAAAATACAAAATAAAGGGATGGTCTGTGTGGAAGATTAGGTGACTGACATTCCCCTTTTTGTAGCAGTCAGCAAAAAGTGTTTCTGGATTGTCCATGAGGAGCTTCTCTCTGTACTCTCTCGGTGCCTTGTCATGTTTAATATCTAAGGGGTACTGTACTGTGGTGATCTCTTCACAGTGCCCTGTAGATGATGTAGAGGGGGTTACCCTGTATATGTCCTTGTAAAATAATCCACCTTTTATACAACCCTCAGTCTATCTTTTGGAAAAACATGCTGAACAATTCAGGAGCTCATCTGCTCATTAACTCTCTATCTTTCCACTCTCTCTTTCACTCTCCTCTCTCTCTCTCGTTTCTCTGTCATTTCTCTCTCTCTCTCGGTTCTCTTTTGATTTTCTCTCTTGTTTCTCTCTCTCTAGAGTTTTTAGCCACCACTTGTTGAAGCTGTGTAAGCTCCACCCCTCTCTGGTTGTGGACCAATCACGGGAGCTGCTGGAGTTTGCTGGAACCACCACTAACATCCACAGCAAAGAAGACCTGTACACACATGTGGTGAGAACTATATACTATACACTATAATATACACACGTGGTGAGAACTATACACTATAATATACACACATGTGGTGAGAACTATATACTATACACTATAATATACACACATGTGGTGAGAACTATATACTATACACTATAATATACACACGTGGTGAGAACTATACACTATAATATACACACATGTGGTGAGAACTATATACTATACACTATAATATACACACATGTGGTGAGAACTATATACTATACACTATAATATACACACGTGGTGAGAACTATATACTATACACTATAATATACACACATGTGGTGAGAACTATATACTATACACTATAATATACACATGTGGTGAGAACTATATACTATACACTATAATATACACACATGTGGTGAGAACTATACACTATACACTATAATATACACACATGTGGTGAGAACTATATACTATACACTATAATATACACACGTGGTGAGAACTATATACTATACACTATAATATACACACATGTGGTGAGAACTATATACTATACACTATAATATACACATGTGGTGAGAACTATATACTATACACTATAATATACACACATGTGGTGAGAACTATATACTATACACTATAATATACACATGTGGTGAGAACTATATACTATACACTATAATATACACACATGTGGTGAGAACTATACACTATACACTATAATATACACACATGTGGTGAGAACTATACACTATAATATACACACGTGGTGAGAACTATATACTATATACAGTGGGGCAAAAAAGTATTTAGTCAGCCACCAATTGTGCAAGTTCTTCCACTTAAAAATATGAGAGGCCTGTAATTTTCATCATAGGTACACTTCAACTATGACAGACAAAATGAGAAAAAAAATCCAGAAAATCACATTGTAGGATTTTTAAAGAATTTATTTTCAAATTATGGTGGAAAATAAGTATTTGGTCAATAACAAAAGTTTATCTCAATACTTTGTTATATACCCTTTGTTGGCAATGACAGAGGTCAAACGTTTTCTGTAAGTCTTCACAAGGTTTACTATACACATAATATAAACACTGATATACACTCTACTATACACACTATACTATACACACTGATATACACACTATACTATACACACTGATATTCACACTATGATATAAACAATATACTATACACACTCTTCTATACACACTACACACACTATGCTATACACACTCACACACACTCACACTAGAGAAACCTTTACAGACACATGGTGACAGATCGAGACTGTGTGCCTGTGTGTGTCTGTGTGTGTGTGCTAGGTGTGGGTGCTAGGTGAGTACCTGTCGGTGTCATTTGACTCTCGGTGTTCCGTGGATCTGGTTACTTCCTGTTTCGAGGCATTGGAGGCAGTCCTCTTCGAGATCACTTCCTCTGGAAGCCCCTCCCCCAGGGTGGTTACCTCCTTACTGAGCGCGCTTGCTAAACTGGCTTCCCGTTCCCACGACCTCATACCCAGGTAACACACACACAATGGGTTTCTCGTTCCCACGACCTCATACTCAGGTAACACACACACACACAATGGGCTTCCCGTTCCCACGACCTCATACTCAGGTAACACACACACACACAATGGGCTTTCAGAGTGTTGCATTATAGGTTTGAAATGGATCTTCAAATCGCTCTAGTGGCTCCCTACCTACTGCACCATGCAGCCATCAGGCCTACAGGCTCACTGCTGTAGTAGCTCCCTACCTACTGTACCATGCAGCCATCAGGCCTACAGGCTCACTGCTGTAGTAGCTCCCTACCTACTGCACCATGCAGCCATCAGGCCTACAGGCTCACTGCTGTAGTAGCTCCCTACCTACTGTACCATGCAGCCATCAGTCCTACTGTACCATGCAGCCATCAGTCCTACTGTACCATGCAGCCATCAGTCCTACTGCACCATGCAGCCATCAGGCCTACAGGCTCACTGCTGTAGTAGCTCCCTACCTACTGTACCATGCAGCCATCAGGCCTACAGGCTCACTGCTGTAGTAGCTCCCTACCTACTGTACCATGCAGCCATCAGGCCTACAGGCTCACTGCTGTAGTAGCTCCCTACCTACTGTACCATGCAGCCATCAGGCCTACAGGCTCACTGCTGTAGTAGCTCCCTACCTACTGTACCATGCAGCCATCAGGCCTACAGGCTCACTGCTGTAGTAGCTCCCTACCTACTGTACCATGCAGCCATCAGGCCTACAGGCTCACTGCTGTAGTAGCTCCCTACCTACTGCACCATGCAGCCATCAGGCCTACAGGCTCACTGCTGTAGTGGCTCCCTACCTACTGCACCATGTAGCCATCAGGCCTACAGGCTCACTGCTGTAGTAGCTCCCTACCTACTGTACCATGCAGCCATCAGGCCTACAGGCTCACTGCTGTAGTAGCTCCCTACCTACTGTACCATGCAGCCATCAGGCCTACAGGCTCACTGCTGTAGTTGCTCCCTACCTACTGTACCATGCAGCCATCAGGCCTACAGGCTCACTGCTGTAGTAGCTCCCTACCTACTGTACCATGCAGCCATCAGGCCTACAGGCTCACTGCTGTAGTAGCTCCCTACCTACAGCACCATGCAGCCATCAGGCCTACAGCACCATGCAGCCATCAGGCCTACAGTCACAAATTACACACACTATAGCCAGTCACTACAGCCGTTCGTGTGTGTGTGCGCGTGTGTGTGTGTGTGTGTGTGTGTGTGTGTGTGTGTGTGTGTGTGTGTAGGGTTTCTCTGTTCCTCTCTAAGCTTCGTAGCGGAGCAGTCTCCTGGTGTGGCAGTGAGGAGGATGTTGTCGCCGTAGTGACCAGAGGGGAGGAGTTATGGTCGCTGCTGAAACTTCCGAGCGTGGCGCTGAGTGTTCTAACCCCGCCTTCCCTCGCCACCTCCCCCCGCTGGCACCGAGATGCCAACGCAACGCTGCCACCTCGACTCAGAACACTGACTGGCCTCACAGACACACGCTAAAATATAATCACACATAGACCTTAAATCATTTATGTTCAGTAAATGTACTGTATGTTTTCAATATCTTGTTATTATACAGTGAGGGCCAAAAGTATTGGGACAGTGACATATTCTTTTGTTGTGCACAACATAATCTGAAACACAACCAAAACAAACAGGAAATACATCCAACACGTTTGTAGAGTTACACGCTTGATGTAGTTATTGAGTGCTAGGAATATGGGACCAAATACTAAATGTTTGACTGATGTACTACACAAGTGAATTTTTCCCAATGCTTTTGGTCCCCTAAAATGGGGGGGACTATGTACAAAAAATGCTGTAATTTCTAAATGTTTCACCTGATATGGATGGGAATAGCCTCAAATTAAAGCTGACATTCTGCACTTTAACCTCAGTCATTGTATCAACGTGTTGGAGTACAGAGCCTAAACAACAACATGTCACTGTTCCAATACTTTGATCTCTGTATTTGTTTACACACACACACATTTTATAGATCTGTTTAAATCAACAGTTTCTCTGATAGAAGATCATAGATACAGGAATGACTGAGCCATCTAGATATAGTTATACTAGACAGGACTGACTGAGACATCTAGATATAGTTATACTAGACAGGACTGACTGAGCCATCTAGATACAGTTAGCTCAGTCAGTCCTGTCTAGTATATCTATAATGACAGACATCTACAGTGCCTTCAGAAAGTCTACCTTTTTGTGTTACAGCCTGAATTTAAATGTAAAGGTGTCAGTATAAAGGTACCACAGTATTACTCCTTAAAGGTGTCAGTATAAAGGTACCACAGTATTACCCCTTAAAGGTGTCAGTATAAAGGTACCACAGTATTACTCCTTAAAGGTGTCAGTATTACTCCTTAAAGGTGTCAGTATAAAGGTACCACAGTATTACTCCTTAAAGGTGTCAGTATAAAGGTACCACAGTATTACTCCTTAAAGGTGTCAGTATAAAGGTACCACAGTATTACTCCTTAAAGGTGTCAGTATAAAGGTACCACAGTAGTACTCCTTAAAGGTGTCAGTATAAAGGTACCACAGTATTACTCCTTAAAGGTGTCAGTATAAAGGTACCACAGTATTACTCCTTAAAGGTGTCAGTATAAAGGTACCACAGTATTACCCCTTAAAGGTGTCAGTATAAAGGTACCACAGTATTACCCCTTAAAGGTGTCAGTATAAAGGTACCACAGTATTACTCCTTAAAGGTGTCAGTATAAAGGTACCACAGTATTACTCCTTAAAGGTGTCAGTATAAAGGCACCACAGTATTACTCCTTAAAGGTGTCAGTATAAAGGTGTCACAGTATTACTCCTTAAAGGTGTCAGTATAAAGGCACCACAGTATTACCCCGTAAAGGTGTCAGTATAAAGGTACCACAGTATTACTCCTTAAAGGTGTCAGTATAAAGGCACCACAGTATTACCCCGTAAAGGTGTCAGTATAAAGGTACCACAGTATTACTCCTTAAAGGTGTCAGTATAAAGGCACCACAGTATTACTCATTAAAGGTGTCAGTATAAAGGTACCACAGTGTTACTCCTTAAAGGTCCCACAGTATTACTCCTTAAAGGTGTCAGTATAAAGGTACCACAGTATTACTCCTTAAAGGTGTCAGTATAAAGGTACCACAGTATTACTCCTTAAAGGTGTCAGTATAAAGGTACCACAGTATTACTCCTTAAAGGTGTCAGTATAAAGGTACCACAGTATTACTCCTTAAAGGTGTCAGTATTACTCCTTAAAGGTGTCAGTATAAAGGTACCACAGTATTGCTCCTTAAAGGTGTCAGTATTACTCCATAAAGGTGTCAGTATAAAGGTACCACAGTATTACTCCTTAAAGGTGTCAGTATAAAGGTACCACAGTATTACTCCTTAAAGGTACCACAGTATTACTCCTTAAAGGTGTCAGTATAAAGGTACCACAGTATTACTCCTTAAAGGTGTCAGTATAAAGGTACCACAGTATTACTCCTTAAAGGTGTCAGTATAAAGGTGTCACAGTATTACTCCTTAAAGGTGTCAGTATAAAGGTGTCACAGTATTACTCCTTAAAGGTGTCAGTATAAAGGTGTCACAGTATTACTCCTTAAAGGTGTCAGTATAAAGGTACCACAGTATTACTCCTTAAAGGTGTCAGTATAAAGGTACCACAGTATTACTCCTTAAAGGTGTCAGTATAAAGGTACCACAGTATTACTCCTTAAAGGTGTCAGCATAAAGGTACCACAGTATTACCCCTTAAAGGTGTCAGTATAAAGGTACCACAGTATTACTCCTTAAAGGTGTCAGTATAAAGGTACCACAGTATTACTCCTTAAAGGTGTCAGTATAAAGGTACCACAGTATTACTCCTTAAAGATGTCAATATAAAGGTACCACAGTATTACTCCTTAAAGGTGTCAATATAAAGGTACCACAGTATTACTCCTTAAAGGTGTCAGTATAAAGGTACCACAGTATTACTCCTTAAAGGTGTCAGTATAAAGGTACCACAGTATTACTCCTTAAAGGTGTCAATATAAAGGTACCACAGTATTACTCCTTAAAGGTGTCAATATAAAGGTACCACAGTATTACTCCTTAAAGGTGTCAGTATAAAGGTACCACAGTATTACTCCTTAAAGGTGTCAGTATAAAGGTACCACAGTATTACTCCTTAAAGGTGTCAGTATAAAGGTACCACAGTATTACTCCTTAAAGGTGTCAGTATAAAGGTACCACAGTATTACCCCTTAAAGGTGTCAGTATAAAGGTACCACAGTATTACTCCTTAAAGGTGTCAGTATAAAGGTACCACAGTATTACTCCTTAAAGGTGTCAGTATAAAGGTACCACAGTATTACTCCTTAAAGGTGTCAGTATAAAGGTACCACAGTATTACTCCTTAAAGGTGTCAGTATAAAGGTACCACAGTATTACTCCTTAAAGGTGTCAGTATTACTCCTTAAAGGTGTCAGTATAAAGGTACCACAGTATTACTCCTTAAAGGTGTCAGTATAAAGGTACCACAGTATTACTCCTTAAAGGTGTCAGTATAAAGGTACCACAGTATTACTCCTTAAAGGTGTCAGTATAAAGGTACCACAGTATTACTCCTTAAAGGTGTCAGTATAAAGGTACCACAGTATTACTCCTTAAAGGTGTCAGTATAAAGGTACCACAGTATTACTCCTTAAAGGTGTCAGTATTACTCCTTAAAGGTACCACAGTATTGCTCCTTAAAGGTGTCAGTATTACTCCTTAAAGGTGTCAGTATAAAGGTACCACAGTATTACTCCTTAAAGGTGTCAGTATAAAGGTACCACAGTATTACTCCTTAAAGGTGTCAGTATAAAGGTGTCACAGTATTACTCCTTAAAGGTGTCAGTATAAAGGTGTCACAGTATTACTCCTTAAAGGTGTCAGTATAAAGGTACCACAGTATTACTCCTTAAAGGTGTCAGTATAAAGGTACCACAGTATTACTCCTTAAAGGTGTCAGTATAAAGGTACCACAGTATTACTCCTTAAAGGTGTCAGCATAAAGGTACCACAGTATTACCCCTTAAAGGTGTCAGTATAAAGGTACCACAGTATTACTCCTTAAAGGTGTCAGTATAAAGGTACCACAGTATTACTCCTTAAAGGTGTCAGTATAAAGGTACCACAGTATTACTCCTTAAAGATGTCAATATAAAGGTACCACAGTATTACTCCTTAAAGGTGTCAATATAAAGGTACCACAGTATTACTCCTTAAAGGTGTCAGTATAAAGGTACCACAGTATTACTCCTTAAAGGTGTCAGTATAAAGGTACCACAGTATTACTCCTTAAAGGTGTCAGTATAAAGGTACCACAGTATTACTCCTTAAAGGTGTCAGTATAAAGGTACCACAGTATTACTCCTTAAAGGTGTCAGTATTACTCCTTAAAGGTACCACAGTATTACTCCTTAAAGGTGTCAGTATTACTCCTTAAAGGTGTCAGTATAAAGGTACCACAGTATTACTCCTTAAAGGTGTCAGTATAAAGGTACCACAGTATTACTCCTTAAAGGTGTCAGTATAAAGGTACCACAGTATTACTCCTTAAAGGTGTCAGTATAAAGGTACCACAGTATTACTCCTTAAAGGTGTCAGTATAAAGGTACCACAGTATTACTCCTTAAAGGTGTCAGTATTACTCCTTAAAGGTACCACAGTATTGCTCCTTAAAGGTGTCAGTATTACTCCTTAAAGGTGTCAGTATAAAGGTACCACAGTATTACTCCTTAAAGGTGTCAGTATAAAGGTACCACAGTATTACTCCTTAAAGGTGTCAGTATAAAGGTACCACAGTATTACTCCTTAAAGGTGTCAGTATAAAGGTACCACAGTATTACTCCTTAAAGGTGTCAGTATAAAGGTGTCACAGTATTACTCCTTAAAGGTGTCAGTATAAAGGTGTCACAGTATTACTCCTTAAAGGTGTCAGTATAAAGGTACCACAGTATTACTCCTTAAAGGTGTCAGTATAAAGGTACCACAGTATTACTCCTTAAAGGTGTCAGCATAAAGGTACCACAGTATTACCCCTTAAAGGTGTCAGTATAAAGGTACCACAGTATTACTCCTTAAAGGTGTCAGTATAAAGGTACCACAGTATTACTCCTTAAAGGTGTCAGTATAAAGGTACCACAGTATTACTCCTTAAATATGTTAATATAAAGGTACCACAGTATTACTCCTTAAAGGTGTCAATATAAAGGTACCACAGTATTACTCCTTAAAGGTGTCAGTATAAAGGTACCACAGTATTACTCCTTAAAGGTGTCAATATAAAGGTACCACAGTATTACTCCTTAAAGGTGTCAGTATAAAGGTACCACAGTATTACTCCTTAAAGGTGTCAGTATAAAGGTACCACAGTATTACTCCTTAAAGGTGTCAGTATAAAGGTACCACAGTATTACTCCTTAAAGGTGTCAGTATAAAGGTACCACAGTATTACTCCTTAAAGGTGTCAGTATAAAGGTACCACAGTATTACCCCTTAAAGGTGTCAGTATAAAGGTACCACAGTATTACTCCTTAAAGGTGTCAGTATAAAGGTACCACAGTATTACTCCTTAAAGGTGTCAGTATAAAGGTACCACAGTATTACTCCTTAAAGGTGTCAGTATAAAGGTACCACAGTATTACTCCTTAAAGGTGTCAGTATAAAGGTACCACAGTATTACTCCTTAAAGGTGTCAGTATTACTCCTTAAATGTACCACAGTATTACTCCTTAAAGGTGTCAGTATTACTCCTTAAAGGTGTCAGTATAAAGGTACCACAGTATTACTCCTTAAAGGTGTCAGTATAAAGGTACCACAGTATTACTCCTTAAAGGTGTCAGTATAAAGGTACCACAGTATTACTCCTTAAAGGTGTCAGTATAAAGGTACCACAGTATTACTCCTTAAAGGTGTCAGTATTACTCCTTAAAGGTACCACAGTATTGCTCCTTAAATGTGTCAGTATTACTCCTTAAAGGTGTCAGTATAAAGGTACCACAGTATTACTCCTTAAAGGTGTCAGTATAAAGGTACCACAGTATTACTCCTTAAAGGTGTCAGTATAAAGGTACCACAGTATTACTCCTTAAAGGTGTCAGTATAAAGGTACCACAGTATTACTCCTTAAAGGTGTCAGTATAAAGGTACCACAGTATTACTCCTTAAAGGTGTCAGTATAAAAGTACCACAGTATTACTCCTTAAAGGTGTCAGTATTACTCCTTAAAGGTACCACAGTATTACTCCTTAAAGGTGTCAGTATTACTCCTTAAAGGTGTCAGTATAAAGGTACCACAGTATTACTCCTTAAAGGTGTCAGTATAAAGGTACCACAGTATTACTCCTTAAAGGTGTCAGTATAAAGGTACCACAGTATTACTCCTTAAAGGTGTCAGTATAAAGGTACCACAGTATTACTCCTTAAAGGTGTCAGTATAAAGGTACCACAGTATTACTCCTTAAAGGTGTCAGTATAAAGGTACCACAGTATTACTCCTTAAAGGTGTCAGTATTACTCCTTAAATGTACCACAGTATTACTCCTTAAAGGTGTCAGTATTACTCCTTAAAGGTGTCAGTATAAAGGTACCACAGTATTACTCCTTAAAGGTGTCAGTATAAAGGTACCACAGTATTACTCCTTAAAGGTGTCAGTATAAAGGTACCACAGTATTACTCCTTAAAGGTGTCAGTATAAAGGTACCACAGTATTACTCCTTAAAGGTGTCAGTATAAAGGTACCACAGTATTACTCCTTAAAGGTGTCAGTATTACTCCTTAAAGGTACCACAGTATTGCTCCTTAAATGTGTCAGTATTACTCCTTAAAGGTGTCAGTATAAAGGTACCACAGTATTACTCCTTAAAGGTGTCAGTATAAAGGTACCACAGTATTACTCCTTAAAGGTGTCAGTATAAAGGTACCACAGTATTACTCCTTAAAGGTGTCAGTATAAAGGTACCACAGTATTACTCCTTAAAGGTGTCAGTATAAAGGTACCACAGTATTACTCCTTAAAGGTGTCAGTATAAAAGTACCACAGTATTACTCCTTAAAGGTGTCAGTATTACTCCTTAAAGGTACCACAGTATTACTCCTTAAAGGTGTCAGTATTACTCCTTAAAGGTGTCAGTATAAAGGTACCACAGTATTACTCCTTAAAGGTGTCAGTATAAAGGTACCACAGTATTACTCCTTAAAGGTGTCAGTATAAAGGTACCACAGTATTACTCCTTAAAGGTGTCAGTATAAAGGTACCACAGTATTACTCCTTAAAGGTGTCAGTATAAAGGTACCACAGTATTACTCCTTAAAGGTGTCAGTATAAAGGTACCACAGTATTACTCCTTAAAGGTGTCAGTATAAAGGTACCACAGTATTACTCCTTAAAGGTGTCAGTATTACTCCTTAAAGGTACCACAGTATTGCTCCTTAAAGGTGTCAGTATTACTCCTTAAAGGTGTCAGTATAAAGGTACCACAGTATTACTCCTTAAAGGTGTCAGTATAAAGGTACCACAGTATTACTCCTTAAAGGTGTCAGTATAAAGGTACCACAGTATTACTTATTAAAGGTGTCAGTATAAAGGTACCACAGTATTACTCCTTAAAGGTGTCAGTATAAAGGTACCACAGTATTACTCCTTAAAGGTGTCAGTATAAAGGTACCACAGTATTACTCCTTAAAGGTGTCAGTATTACTCCTTAAAGGTACCACAGTATTACTCCTTAAAGGTGTCAGTATTACTCCTTAAAGGTGTCAGTATAAAGGTACCACAGTATTACTCCTTAAAGGTGTCAGTATAAAGGTACCACAGTATTACTCCTTAAAGGTGTCAGTATAAAGGTACCACAGTATTACTAATTAAAGGTGTCAGTATAAAGGTACCACAGTATTACTCCTTAAAGGTGTCAGTATAAAGGTACCACAGTATTACTAATTAAAGGTGTCAGTATAAAGGTACCACAGTATTACTCCTTAAAGGTGTCAGTATAAAGGTACCACAGTATTACTAATTAAAGGTGTCAGTATAAAGGTACCACAGTATTACTCCTTAAAGGTGTCAGTATAAAGGTACCACAGTATTACTCCTTAAAGGTGTCAGTATAAAGGTACCACAGTATTACTCCTTAAAGGTGTCAGTATTACTCCTTAAAGGTACCACAGTATTACTCCTTAAAGGTGTCAGTATTACTCCTAAAAGGTGTCAGTATAAAGGTACCACAGTATTACTCCTTAAAGGTGTCAGTATAAAGGTACCACAGTATTACTCCTTAAAGGTGTCAGTATAAAGGTACCACAGTATTACTCCTTAAAGGTGTCAGTATAAAGGTACCACAGTATTACTAATTAAAGGTGTCAGTATAAAGGTACCACAGTATTACTCCTTAAAGGTGTCAGTATAAAGGTACCACAGTATTACTAATTAAAGGTGTCAGTATAACGAGGTTGACTGTAGTGCAGGTCAGGTCTTCCTTCTGGTATTTGGAAGTTCACTGATTCCTGTCTCTAATTGTACAAAGACAGAGATCCTTCTGGTTGTTCACTGATTCCTGTTTCTAATTGGACAGAGGTCCTTCTGGTAGTTCACTGATTCCTGTCTCTAATTGGACAGAGATCCTTCTGGTAGTTCACTGAATCCTGTCTCTAATTGGACAGAGGTCCTTCTGGTAGTTCATTGATTCCTGTCTCTAATTGTACAAAGACAGAGATCCTTCTGGTAGTTGACTGACTTCTGTCTCTAATTGGACAAAGAGAAAGATCCTTCTGGTAGCTCACTGATTCCTGTCTCTAATTGTACAAAGAGAAAGATCCTTCTGGTAGTTCATTGATTCCTGTCTCTAATTGGACAGAGGTCCTTCTGGTAGTTCACTGAATCCTGTCTCTAATTGGACAGAGGTCCTTCTGGTAGTTCATTGATTCCTGTCTCTAATTGTACAAAGACAGAGATCCTTCTGGTAGTTGACTGACTCCTGTCTCTAATTGGACAAAGAGAAAGATCCTTCTGGTAGCTCACTGATTCCTGTCTCTAATTGGACAAAGAGAAAGATCCTTCTGGTAGTTCACTGATTCCTGTCTCTAATTGGACAAAGAGAAATATCCTTCTGGTAGTTCATTGATTCCTGTTTTCTAATTGGACAGAGATCCAATTCAAATTTTATTGGTCACATACACATGGTTAGCAGATGTTAATGCGAGTGTGGTGAAATGCTTGTGCTTCTAGTTCCGACAATGCAGTAATAATCAACGAGTAATCTAACATTTTCACAACAACTACCTTATACACACAAGTGTAAGGGAATTAAGAATATGTACATAAAGATATATGGATGAGCGATGGCCATATATAACCCATATAAACATTATATTAAGTGGCATTGTTTAAAGTGACTAGTGATACATTTTAAATCAATTTTGAATTCTTAAAGTGGCTGGAGTTGAGTCAGTGTGTTGGCAGCAGCCACTCAATGTTAGTGGTGGCTGTTTAACAGTCTGATGGCCTTGAGATAGAAGCTGTTTTTCAGTCTCTCGGTCCCTGCTTTGATGTACCTGTACTGACCTCGCCTTCTGGATGATAGCATGGTGAACAGGCAGTGGCTCGGTTGGTTGTTGTCCTTGATGATCTTTATGGTAATTCATTGATTCTTGTCTCTAATTGGACAGAGATCCTTCAATTCACTGATTCCTGTTTCTAATTGGACAGAGATCCTTCTGGTAGTTGACTGATTCCTGTCTCTAATTGGACAGAGATCCTTCAATTCACTGATTCCTGTCTCTAATTGGACAGAGATCCTTCTGGTGTGGAACATACAGGCATTATATAATCAAAGCCTGTTTCCAGCATGTTGGTAACTGTAGTACTTCTACTAATAATTGTAAGAGTTGGATGTGGTGATGTCATCATGTAAACAGTCAGACCAGATCCCTGTTTAGCTAGCACCACGATAGGTGTGTGTCTCAGTGTCCAGGTGTGTACAGGACCAGATCCCTGTTTAGCTAGCACCACGGTAGGTGTGTGTCTCAGTGTCCAGGTGTGTACAGGACCAGATCCCTGTTTAGCTAGCACCACGGTAGGTGTGTGTTTCAGTGTCCAGGTGTGTACAGGACCAGATCCATGTTTAGCTAGCACCACGGTAGGTGTGTGTCTCAGTGTCCAGGTGTGTACAGGTGTCTCCAGATAGCGTAGTAGTGTGTAGCTGCTCCCATGGCAACGAACAGGTGCCAGATGGCGTGAGCGAATGGGACGACTCCATCGCTCTTAAAGAAGGCCACACCCACTATGTAGAAAATCCCACCCACCGCCAGCTCACTCAAACCTGCCCTGTCCGCCTGCAACAAACACACACACGATAAGGGTTTAGGGGATAAACTCCTTTGAAAGCTTGAACATTGACTTTAGGTAAATGTTTCTGGACAATCAATGGTGTGTGTGTGTGTTACCATGGACAGGATGACAAGAGCAGGCCCCGCCCCCATGACCACGTATCCTAGTAACTCCAACAGTTTATACCTGCAGGGAGTGACATCACCTGAGATTATTAACATCAGGGAGAGTGGTGTGTGTGTACGTGCGTGCGCGTGAGTGTGTGTGTGTGGTACCTCTCGTGGAAGTAGAAGACGTATGTGGAGCCGATAACTGCCATGATCCAGATAATCCATCGCATGTGACTCGACCACGGACCCAACTCCCTCAGCATCAACCTAGAAACACATGACCACATGACCCAACTCCCTCGGCATCAACCTAGAAACACGTGACCACGGACCCAACTCCCTCAGCATCAACCTAGAAACACGTGACCACGGACCCAACTCCCTCAGCATCAACCTAGAAACACATGACCACGGACCCAACTCCCTCAGCATCAACCTAGAAACACGTGACCACGGACCCAACTCCCTCAGCATCAACCTAGAAACACATGACCGCGGACCCAACTCCCTCAGCATCAACCTAGAAACACATGACCGCGGACCCAACTCCCTCAGCATCAACCTAGAAACACGTGACCACGGACCCAACTCCCTCAGCATCAACCTAGAAACACGTGACCACGGACCCAACTCCCTCATCATTAACCTAGAAACACGTGACCACGGACCCAACTCCCTCAGCATCAACCTAGAAACACGTGACCACGGACCCAACTCCCTCAGCATCAACCTAGAAACACGTGACCACGTACCCAACCCTCAGCATCAACCTAGAAACACGTGACCACGGACCCAACTCCCTCAACATTAACCTAGAAACACGTGACCACGGACCCAACTCCCTCGGCATCAACCTAGGGCGTGTACACACACACACACCTACCAGGGGGTGCACACACACACAAACACACACACACCTACCAGGGGGTGTACACACAAACAAATCAAATCAAATGTATTTATATAGCCCATTCGTACATCAGCTGATATCTCAAAGTGCTGTACAGAAACCCAGCCTAAAACAGACAGCAAGCAATGCAGGTGTAGAAACACACACACACCTTCCAGGGGGTGTACACACAAACACACACACCTACCAGGGGGTGTACACACAAACACACACACACCTACCAGGGGGTGTACACACACACACACACACACACCTACCAGGGGGTGTACACACACACACACACACACACCTCTACCAGGGGGTGTATACATAAACACACACACACCTACCAGGGGGTGTATACACACACACACACCTACCAGGGGGTGTACACACAAACACACACACACCTACCAGGGGGTGTACACACACACACACACACACACCTACCAGGGGGTGTACACACACACACACACACACACACCTACCAGGGGGTGTACACACACACACACACACACACCTACCAGGGGGTGTATACACAAACACACAGACACCTACCAGGGGGTGTATACACACACACACACACCTACCAGGGGGTGTATACACACACACACACACACCTACCAGGGGGTGTATACACACATCTACCAGGGGGTGTACACACACACACACCTACCCGGGGGTGTATACACACACCTACCAGGGGGTGTATACACACACCTACCAGGGGGTGTATACACACACCTACCAGGGGTGTATACACACACACACCTACCAGGGGGTGTATACACACACACACACACACCTACCAGGGGGTGTATACACACACACACACACACCTACCAGGGGGTGTATACACACACACACACCTACCAGGGGGTGTATACACACACACACACACACCTACCAGGGGGTGTAGGAAGCAGCGATGAAGAAGTAGATGGCCATTCTGTCACACATGTGGAAACGCTGCTCCACTCTACTGTAGAGAGACACACAGTTAGTATACACACACACAGTTAGTATACACACACAGTTAGTATACACACACACACAGTTAGTATACACACACACACACACACAGTTAATATACACACACACAGTTCGTATACACACACACACAATTAGTATACACACACACAGTTAATATACACACACACAGTTAGTATACACACACACACAGTTAGTGTACACACACACACACACACACACACAGTTAATATACACACACACAGTTAGTATACACACACACACAGTTAGTATACACACACACAGTTAGTATACACACACACACAGAGTTAATATACATACACAGTTAATATACACACACACACAGTTAGTATACACACACACACACACAGTTAATATACACACACACACAGTTAGTATACACACACACACACACACAGTTAATATACACACACACACAGTTAGTATACACACTCACAGTTAGTATACACACACACAGTTAGTATACACACACACACAGTTAGTATACACACACACACACACACACACAGTTCGTATACACACACACACACAGTTCGTATACACACGCACATACAGTTCGTATACACATGCACACAGTTCGTATACACACACACACAGTTAGTATACACACACACAGTTAGTATACACACACACAGTTAGTATACACACACACAGTTAGTATACACACACAGTTAGTATACACACACAGTTAGTATACACACACACAGTTCGTATACACACACACAGTTAGTATACACACACACACACAAACAGTTAGTATACACACACACACACAGTTAATATAATCACACACACAGTTAGTATACACACACACACACACACACACACACAGTTAGTATACACACACACACACACAGTTAATATAATCATACACACAGTTACTATACACACACACAGTTAATATACACACACACAGTTAGTATACACACACACAGTTAGTATACACAGGTATTATACACACACAGTTATATTCACCGTTATTATACATGGTTATTATACATGGTTATTATACATGGTTATTATACACATGGTTATTATACACATGGTTATTATACACGTGGTTATTATACACGTGGTTATTATACACGTGGTTATTATACACGTGGTTATTATACACGTGGTTATTATACACGCGGTTATTATACACGCGGTTATTATACACGTGGTTATTATACACGTGGTTATTATACACGTGGTTATTATACACGTGGTTATTATACACGTGGTTATTATACACGCGGTTATTATACACGTGGTTATTATACACATGGTTATTATACATATGGTTATTATACATGGTCATTATACACATGGTTGTTATACACCTGGTTATTATACACATGGTTATTATACACATGGTAATTATACATATGGTTATTATACATGGTTATTATACACATGGTTATTATACACATGGTTATTATACATGGTTATTATACACGTGGTTATTATACACATGGTTATTATACATATGGTTATTATACATGGTCATTATACACATGGTTGTTATACACCTGGTTATTATACACATGGTTATTATACACATGGTAATTATACATATGGTTATTATACATGGTTATTATACACATGGTTATTATACACATGGTTATTATACATGGTTATTATACACATGGTTATTATACATGGTCATTATACACATGGTTGTTATACACCTGGTTATTATACACATGGTTATTATACACATGGTAATTATACATATGGTTATTATACATGGTTATTATACACATGGTTATTATACACATGGTTATTATACATGGTTATTATACACGTGGTTATTATACACATGGTTATTATACATATGGTTATTATACATGGTCATTATACACATGGTTGTTATACACCTGGTTATTATACACATGGTTATTATACACATGGTAATTATACATATGGTTATTATACATGGTTATTATACACATGGTTATTATACACATGGTTATTATACATGGTTATTATACACATGGTTATTATACATGGTCATTATACACATGGTTGTTATACACCTGGTTATTATACACATGGTTATTATACACATGGTAATTATACATATGGTTATTATACATGGTTATTATACACATGGTTATTATACACATGGTTATTATACATGGTTATTATACACATGGTTGTTATACACATGGTTATTATACATGGTTATTATACATGGTTATTATACACATGGTTATTATACACATGGTTATTATACATGGTTATTATACACATGGTTGTTATACACATGGTTATTATACATATGGTTATTATACACATGTTATTATACATGGTTGTTATACATATGGTTATTATACACATGGTTATTATACATGGTTATTATACACATGGTTATTATACATGGTTATTATACATATGGTTATTATACATTGTTATTATACACATGGTTATTATACACATGGTTATTATACATGGTTATTATACACATGGTTATTATACATGGTTATTATACACATGGTTATTATACATGGTTATTATACATGGTTATTATACACATGGTTATTATACATGGTTATTATACACATGGTTGTTATACATGGTTATTATACATATGGTTATTATACATGGTTATTATACACATGGTTATTATACACATGGTTATTATACATGGTTATTATACACATGGTTATTATACATGGTTATTATACACATGGTTATTATACATGGTTATTATACATGGTTATTATACACATGGTTATTATACATGGTTATTATACACATGGTTGTTATACACCTGGTTATTATACACATGGTTATTATACATATGGTTATTATACATGGTTATTATACACATGGTTATTATACATATGGTTATTATACATGGTTATTATACACATGGTTATTATACACATGGTTATTATACATGGTTATTATACACATGGTTATTATACATGGTTATTATACATGGTTATTATACACATGGTTATTATACATGGTTGTTATACACATGGTTATTATACACCTGGTTATTATACACCTGGTTATTATACACATGGTTATTATACATATGGTTATTATACATGGTTATTATACATGGTTATTATACACATGGTTATTATACACATGGTTATTATACACGGGTATTATACATGGTTATTATACATATGGTTATTATACATGGTTATTACACATGGTTATTATACACATGGTTATTATACACATGGTTATTATACATGGTTATTATACACGGGTATTATACATGGTTATTATACATATGGTTATTATACATGGTTATTATACATGGTTATTATACACATGGTTATTATACATATGGTTATTATACATATGGTTATTATACATGGTTATTATACATGGTTATTATACACATGGTTATTATACATGGTTATTACACATGGTTATTATACACATGGTTATTATACATGGTTATTATACATGGTTATTATACACATGGTTGTTATACACATGGTTATTATACACATGGTTATTATACATATGGTTATTATACTCATGGTTATTATACACATGGTTATTATTCATGGTTATTATTCACATGGTTATTATACACATGGTTGTTATACACATGGTTATTATACATGGTTATTATACATGGTTATTATACACATGTTATTATACATGGTTATTGTACACATGGTTACTATACACATGGTTATTATACACATGGTACACATGGTTATTATACACATGGTTATTATACACATGGTTATTATACATGGTTATTATACACATGGTTATTACACATGGTTATTATACACATGGTTATTATACACATGGTTATTACACATGGTTATTATACACATGGTTATTATACACATGGTTATTATACACATGGTTATTATACACATGGTTATTATACACGTGGTTATTATACATGGTACACATGGTTATTATACACATGGTTATTATACACATGGTTATTATACACATGGTTATTATACATGGTTATTATACACCTGGTTATTATACACATGGTTATTATACACATGGTTATTATACATGGTCATTATACACATGGTTGTTATACACATGGTTATTATACATATGGTTATTATACACATGGTTATTATACACATGGTTGTTATACACATGGTTATTATACATGGTTATTATACATGGTTATGATACATGGTTATTATACATGGTTATTATACACATGGTTATTATACACATGGTTATTATACATGGTTATTATACACATGGTTGTTATACACATGGTTATTATACATGGTTATTATACATGGTTATTATACATGGTTATTATACATCGTTATTATACACATGGTTATTATACACATGGTTATTATACATGGTTATTATACACATGGTTGTTATACACATGGTTATTATACATATGGTTATTATACACATGTTATTATACATGGTTGTTATACATGGTTATTATACATGGTTATTATACATGGTTGTTATACACATGGTTGTTATACACATGGTTATTATACATGGTTATTATACACATGGTTGTTATACACATGGTTATTATACATATGGTTATTATACACATGTTATTATACATGGTTGTTATACATGGTTATTATACATGGTTATTATACATGGTTGTTATACACATGGTTGTTATACACATGGTTATTATACATGGTTATTATACATATGGTTATTATACATATGGTTATTATACATGGTTATTATACACATGGTTATTATACACATGGTTATTATACATGGTTATTATACACATGGTTATTATACATGGTTATTATACACATGGTTGTTATACACATGGTTATTATACACATGGTTGTTATACACATGGTTATTATACACCTGGTTATTATACACATGGTTATTATACATATGGTTATTATACATGGTTATTATACATGGTTATTATACACATGGTTATTATACACATGGTTATTATACACGGGTATTATACATGGTTATTATACATATGGTTATTATACATGGTTATTATACATGGTTATTATACACATGGTTATTATACACATGGTTATTATACATATGGTTATTATACATATGGTTATTATACATGGTTATTATACATGGTTATTATACACGTGGTTATTATACATGGTTATTACACATGGTTATTATACACATGGTTATTATACATGGTTATTATACATGGTTATTATACACATGGTTGTTATACACATGGTTGTTATACACATGGTTATTATACATATGGTTATTATACACATGGTTATTATTCATGGTTATTATTCACATGGTTATTATACACATGGTTGTTATACATGGTTATTATACATGGTTATTATACACATGGTTATTATACATGGTTATTATACACATGTTATTATACATGGTTATTGTACACATGGTTATTATACACATGGTTATTATACACATGGTTATTATACACATGGTACACATGGTTATTATACACATGGTTATTATACACATGGTTATTATACATGGTTATTATACACATGGTTATTACACATGGTTATTACACACATGGTTATTATACACATGGTTATTACACATGGTTATTATACACATGGTTATTATACACATGGTTATTATACACATGGTTATTATACATGGTACACATGGTTATTATACACATGGTTATTATACACATGGTTATTATACACATGGTTATTATACATATGGTTATTATACATTGTTATTATACATGGTTATTATACACATGGTTATTATACACGTGGTTATTATACATGGTACACATGGTTATTATACACATGGTTATTATACACGTGGTTATTATACACGTGGTTATTATACATGGTACACATGGTTATTATACACATGGTTATTATACATGGTTATTATACACCTGGTTATTATACACATGGTTATTATACACCTGGTTATTATACACATGGTTATTATACATGGTTATTATACATGGTTATTATACATGGTTATTATACACATGGTTATTATACACCTGGTTATTATACACATGGTTATTATACATATGGTTATTATACATGGTTATTATACACATGGTTATTATACATGGTTATTATACACATGGTTGTTGTACATATGGTTATTATACATGGGTGTTATACATATGGTTATTATACACCTGGTTATTATACACCTGGTTATTATACACATGGTTATTATACACCTGGTTATTATACACATGGTTATTATACATATGGTTATTATACATGGTTATTATACATGGTTATTATACATGGTTGTTATACATGGTTATTATACATGGTTGTTATACATATGGTTATTATACATGGTGATTATACACATGGTTATTATACATGGTTGTTATACATGGTTATTATACACATGGTTGTTATACATATGGTTATTATACATGGTTGTTATACATATGGTTATTATACACCTGGTTATTATACACATGGTTATTATACACATGGTTATTATACACCTGGTTATTATACACATGGTTATTATACATATGGTTATTATACATATGGTTATTATACATGGTTATTATACATGGTTGTTATACATGGTTATTATACATGGTTGTTATACATATGGTTATTATACATGGTGATTATACACATGGTTATTATACATGGTTGTTATACATGGTTATTATACACATGGTTGTTATATACATGGTTGTTATACATGGTTATTATACACATGGTTGTTATACATATGGTTATTATACATGGTTGTTATACATATGGTTATTATACACCTGGTTATTATACACATGGTTATTATACACATGGTTATTATACACCTGGTTATTATACATATGGTTATTATACATATGGTTATTATACATGGTTATTATACATGGTTATTATACACGTGGTTATTATACATGGTACACATGGTTATTATACACATGGTTATTATACACATGGTTATTATACATGGTTATTATACATGGTTATTATACATGGTTGTTATACATGGTTGTTATACATGGTTGTTATACATGGTTATTATACATGGTTATTATACACATGGTTATTATACATGGTTGTTATACATGGTTGTTATACATGGTTATTATACATGGTTATTATACATGGTTATTATACACATGGTTATTATACACGTGGTTATTATACATGGTACACATGGTTATTATACACATGGTTATTATACACATGGTTATTATACACGTGGTTATTATACATGGTACACATGGTTATTATACACATGGTTATTATACATGGTTATTATACACCTGGTTATTATACACATGGTTATTATACACCTGGTTATTATACACATGGTTATTATACATGGTTATTATACATGGTTATTATACATGGTTATTATACACATGGTTATTATACACCTGGTTATTATACACATGGTTATTATACATATGGTTATTATACATGGTTATTATACACATGGTTATTATACACATGGTTATTATACACATGGTTATTATACACATGGTTATTATACATATGGTTATTATACATGGTTATTATACACATGGTTATTATACACATGGTTATTATACATATGGTTATTATACATATGGTTATTATACATGGTTATTATACACATGGTTATTATACACATGGTTATTATACACATGGTTATTATACACATGGTTATTATACACATGGTTATTATACATATGGTTATTATACATGGTTATTATACACATGGTTATTATACACATGGTTATTATACACCTGGTTATTATACACATGGTTATTATACATATGGTTATTATACATGGTTATTATACATGGTTATTATACATGGTTATTATACATATGGTTGTTATACACCTGGTTATTATACACATGGTTATTATACACATGGTTATTATACACCTGGTTATTATACACATGGTTATTATACATATGGTTATTATACATGGTTATTATACATGGTTATTATACACATGGTTATTATACACATGGTTGTTATACATATGGTTATTATACATGGTTGTTATACATATGGTTATTATACACCTGGTTATTATACACATGGTTATTATACACATGGTAATTATACATATGGTTATTATACACATGGTTGTTATACATATGGTTATTACACATGGTTATTATACATGGTTATTATACACATGGTTGTTATACACATGGTAATTATACATATGGTTATTATACATGGTTATTATACATGGTTATTATACACATGGTTATTATACACATGGTTATTATACACATGGTTATTATACACATGGTTAGCTAGCTTTTTCAAGCAGAAATTTGCTTCTTGCAACACTAACTCAAAAAAGTTCTGGGACACTGTAAAGTCCATGGAGAATAAGAACACCTCCTCCCAGCTGCCCACTGCACTGAAGATAGGAAACACTGTCACCACTGATAAATCCACCATAATTGAAAATTTCAATAAGCATTTTTCTACTGCTGGCCATGCTTTCCACCTGGCTACTCCTACCCCTGTCAACAGCACTGCACCCCCAACAGCAACTCGCCCAAGCCTTCCCCATTTCTCCTTCTCCCAAATCCATTCAGCTGATGTTCTGAAAGAGCTGCAAAATCTGGACCCCTACAAATCAGCCGGGCTAGACAATCTGGACCCTTTCTTTCTAAAATTATCTGCCGAAATTGTTGCCACCCCTATTACTAGCCTGTTCAACCTCTCTTTCGTGTCGTCTGAGATTCCCAAAGATTGGAAAGCAGCTGCGGTCATCCCCCTCTTCAAAGGGGGGGACACTCTTGACCCAAACTGCTACAGACCTATATCTATCCTACCATGCCTTTCTAAGGTCTTCGAAAGCCAAGTCAACAAACAGATTACCGACCATTTTGAATCTCACCATACCTTCTCTGCTATGCAATCTGGTTTCAGAGCTGGTCATGGGTGCACCTCAGCCACGCTCAAGGTCCTAAACGATATCTTAACCGCCATCGATAAGAAACATTACTGTGCAGCCGTATTCATTGATCTGGCCAAGGCTTTCGACTCTGTCAATCACCACATCCTCATCGGCAGACTCAACAGCCTTGGTTTCTCAAATGATTGCCTCGCCTGGTTCACCAACTACTTCTCTGATAGAGTTCAGTGTGTCAAATCGGAGGGTCTGTTGTCCGGACCTCTGGCAGTCTCTATGGGGGTGCCACAGGGTTCAATTCTTGGACCGACTCTCTTCTCTGTATACACCAATGAGGTCGCTCTTGCTGCTGGTGAGTCTCTGATCCACCTCTACGCAGACGACACCATTCTGTATACTTCCGGCCCTTCTTTGGACACTGTGTTAACAACCCTCCAGGCAAGCTTCAATGCCATACAACTCTCCTTCCGTGGCCTCCAATTGCTCTTAAATACAAGTAAAACTAAATGCATGCTCTTCAACCGATCGCTACCTGCACCTACCCGCCTGTCCAACATCACTACTCTGGACGGCTCTGACTTAGAATACGTGGACAACTACAAATACTTAGGTGTCTGGTTAGACTGTAAACTCTCCTTCCAGACCCATATCAAACATCTCCAATCCAAAGTTAAATCTAGAATTGGCTTCCTATTTCGCAACAAAGCATCCTTCACTCATGCTGCCAAACATACCCTTGTAAAACTGACCATCCTACCAATCCTCGACTTTGGCGATGTAATTTACAAAATAGCCTCCAATACCCTACTCAACAAATTGGATGCAGTCTATCACAGTGCAATCCGTTTTGTCACCAAAGCCCCATATACTACCCACCATTGCGACCTGTACGCTCTCGTTGGCTGGCCCTCGCTTCATACTCGTCGCCAAACCCACTGGCTCCATGTCATCTACAAGACCCTGCTAGGTAAAGTCCCCCCTTATCTCAGCTCGCTGGTCACCATAGCATCTCCCACCTGTAGCACACGCTCCAGCAGGTATATCTCTCTAGTCACCCCCAAAACCAATTCTTTCTTTGGCCGCCTCTCTTTCCAGTTCTCTGCTGCCAATGACTGGAACGAACTACAAAAATCTCTGAAACTGGAAACACTTATCTCCCTCACTAGCTTTAAGCACCAACTGTCAGAGCAGCTCACAGATTACTGCACCTGTACATAGCCCACCTATAATTTAGCCCTATCAACTACCTCTTTCCCAACTGTATTTAATTTATTTATTTATTTTGCTCCTTTGCACCCCATTATTTTTATTTCTACTTTGCACATTCTTCCATTGCAAAACTACCATTCCAGTGTTTTACTTGCTATATTGTATTTACCTTGCCACCAAGGCCTTTTTTGCCTTTACCTCCCTTCTCACCTCATTTGCTCACATTGTATATAGACTTGTTTATACTTTATTATTGACTGTATGTTTGTTTTACTCCATGTGTAACTCTGTGTTGTTGTATCTGTCGAACTGCTTTGCTTTATCTTGGCCAGGTCGCAATTGTAAATGAGAACTTGTTCTCAACTTGCCTACCTGGTTAAATAAAGGTAAAATAAATAAATAAATAAATAATACATGGTTATTATACACATGGTTATTACACATGGTTATTATACACATGGTTATTATACACATGGTTATTACACATGGTTATTATACACATGGTTATTACACATGGTTATTATACACATGGTTATTATACACATGGTTATTATACACATGGTTATTATACATGGTTATTATACACATGGTTATTATACACATGGTTATTACACATGGTTATTATACACATGGTTATTATACACGGTTATTATACACATGGTTATTATACACATGGTTATTACACATGGTTATTATACACATGGTTATTATACACATGGTTATTATACATGGTTATTATACATGGTTATTATACACATGGTTATTACACATGGTTATTATACACATGGTTATTATACATGGTTATTATACACATGGTTATTATACACATGGTTATTATACACATGGTTATTATACATGGTACACATGGTTGTTATACACATGGTTATTATACACATGGTTGTTATACACATGGTTATTATACACATGGTTATTATACATGGTACACATGGTTGTTATACACATGGTTATTATACACATGGTTGTTATACACATGGTTATTATACACATGGTTATTATACATGGTTATTATACACATGGTTATTATACATGGTTATTATACATGGTTATTATACATGGTTATTATACATGGTACACATGGTTGTTATACACATGGTTATTATACACATGGTTGTTATACACATGGTTATTATACACATGGTTGTTATACATGGTTATTATACACAGTTATATACATGCAGATATTATACACGCAGCTATGCTACATAGTTATTATACACACCGTTATTATACACAGTTATACACGGTTATTATACCTAGTTATTATACATGGTTATTATACACACAGTTATTATACTCGGTTATTAGAAACATTTAGTGATCTCACTTTAATGTTGCAGTGTGTTGCTGACGCTAGGAGTTGGCCTGATTCTGATCTCACTTTAATGTTGCAGTGTGTTGCTGACACTAAGAGTTGGCCTGATTCTGATCTCACTTTAATGTTGCAGTGTGTTGCTGACGCTAAGAGTTGGCCTGATTCTGATCTCTTTAATGTTGCAGTGTGTTGCTGACGCTAAGAGTTGGCCTGATTCTGATCTCTTTAATGTTGCTGTGTGTGCTGACGCTAAGAGTTGGCCTGATTCTGATCTCACTTTAATGTTGCAGTGTGTTGCTGACGCTAAGAGTTGGCCTGATTCTGATCTCACTTTAATGTTGCAGTGTGTTGCTGACGCTAGGAGTTGGCCTGATTCTGATCTCACTTTAATGTTGCAGTGTGTTGCTGACGCTAGGAGTTGGCCTGATTCTGATCTCACTTTAATGTTGCAGTGTGTTGCTGACGCTAGGAGTTGGCCTGATTCTGATCTCTTTAATGTTGCAGTGTGTTGCTGACGTTAGGAGTTGGCCTGATTCTGATCTCACTTTAATGTTGCAGTGTGTTGCTGACGCTCGGAGTTGGCCTGATTCTGATCTCACTTTAATGTTGCAGTGTGTTGCTGACGATAGGAGTTGGCCTGATTCTGATCTCACTTTAATGTTGCAGTGTGTTGCTGACGCTAGGAGTTGGCCTGATTCTGATCTCACTTTAATGTTGCAGTGTGTTGCTGACGCTAGGAGTTGGCCTGATTCTGATCTCACTTTAATGTTGCAGTGTGTTGCTGACGCTAGGAGTTGGCCTGATTCTGATCTCACTTTAATGTTGCTGTGTGTGCTGACGCTAAGAGTTGGCCTGATTCTGATCTCTTTAATGTTGCTGTGTGTGCTGACTGGTAAAGCGCAGGAAGCATATTCAGCTCTTGGTGTAGCCAACAGTGTCAGTTATGATAAGGTTAAAACGTCCGTTACAGATTTACCAACTGGTTCCTGAGGCTTAACGTCAACGATTTACAACTTTAAAAAAGGCTGATTAACAGACTCATGTTGAGTTTACGCCAGAGTTATCTTCATAGTTTAAATCGCTGGTGTTCCGCCTCTGCGGTTCCGACTTTCCAGGGGCTGTGTGATCTGATTATGCTAGAGCAATTTAAAGGACACAATCCCTGATCGTATAGCTACTGTACGTACATTAAGGAAGGAAAAGTTAAGACTGTCTCTGAAGCTGCGGTTTTGGTGGACGAGAATGTTTTGACTCACGAAAGTGTCTTTGCAGAGCCCTGTATTCAGAGTGAGTGGGTGCATTCGGGGGGAGATTTGGGCCCTGCCCACTCAGACACTGGTCCACGGGTTCCATTCATCTAGGGTTGAGCCTGGCTCCCGTGGTAAAGCTGACTTCAGTCAAGAGTGTCACTACTGTCAGGGTTCCGATCATTAGAAAAACCTTCTCAGGGCTGAGAGTAAATTCAGTACTCCTGCTAAAGTTAACCATAAGCCTATGGCGTTAGCAGCACCTGTCCCACATCAGTTCACTCCTGTCACTCCGTCTCAGGCCCAGGGGCATGTGAAAGTTCCAATTGATCCAGACTATTTACCTTTCATTACGGAGGGTTTTAGTATCTCTGTTAGGAAGTAACGACCCAGTGCCATTGAAGATCCTGAGACACAGGTGCCTCTGAGTCGTTTGTGTTGGAGTCTGTGTTACCCTTCTCTGCTGAGACTGATTCAGGGACTAGTGTTCTAATTAGGGGAATAGTGTTCTAATTAGGGGAATAGTGTTCTAATTAGGGGAATCGTGTTCTAATTAGGGGAATAGTGTTCTAATTAGGGGAATAGTGTTCTAATTAGGGGAATAGTGTTCTAATTAGGGGAATAGTGTTCTAATTAGGGGAATAGTGTTCTAATTAGGGGAATAGTGTTCTAATTAGGGGAATAGTGTTCTAATTAGGGGAATAGTGTTCTAATTAGGGGAATAGTGTTCTAATTAGGGGAATCGTGTTCTAATTAGGGGAATAGTGTTCTAATTAGGGGAATAGTGTTCTAATTAGGGGAATAGTGTTCTAATTAGGGGAATAGTGTTCTAATTAGGGGAATAGTGTTCTAATTAGGGGAATAGTGTTCTAATTAGGGGAATAGTGTTCTAATTAGGGGAATAGTGTTCTAATTAGGGGAATAGTGTTCTAATTAGGGGAATAGTGTTCTAATTAGGGGAATAGTGTTCTAATTAGGGGAATAGTGTTCTAATTAGGGGAATAGTGTTCTAATTAGGGGAATAGTGTTCTAATTAGGGGAATAGTGTTCTAATTAGGGGAATAGTGTTCTAATTAGGGGAATCGGTTTGAACACTCTGTGTGTTCAATGTGTGTAAATATAATCAAGAATTAGAACAATGACTGTCTGTTCCTTGGTAGAAATGAAAGAACTTATCGTCAGACTGGCTAGAATGCTTCTACACAGGAAGACCTTGGCTCGTCATAAATTATATTAAATTGGTAGGGAGACGATGTGGGAAGGCTTGAGATACTGCCTTTGTACCAGGGTGGGAGAAGAGACGGGACAGTTCGAAAACGAATGACGTCATTTTCAGTTTATAACCTGTGGTGTTAGGGTTACCATAACCCTGTGGTAAACTGTATCGTGTTCAGTACTCTCCAGAATAAACGCTAGTGCAGTTTATAACCTGTGGTAAACTGTATCGTGTTCAGTACTCTCCAGAATAAACGCTAGTGCAGTTTATAACCTGTGGTAAACTGTATCGTGTTCAGTACTCTCCAGAATAAACGCTGCTGATCGATTTTGAGACTGGTCTCTGTCCATTTTATGCAAATAAGGGTCTTACAAATTCTTAGGAGTGGGCAGAGTGTTTAATTAAATTAGTTAAATAAAACATAAAGGAATTTAATTCCTGTAACAGAGATGAACCTGGAAAAGATTCCCCTAAGCAAGCTGGTCCTGGGGCTCTGTTCACAGGACAGCAACACAATTAGGACAGCAACACAATTAGACCCAACCAAATCACGTGAAAACAAAAATATATTTACTTTGGAAAGAATTAACAAAAAAACAGAGCAAACAAGAATGCTCTTTGGCCCTAAACAGAGAGTACACAGTGGCCTGACAACTGTGACTGACCCAAAATGAACAGAAGCTTTGACTATGTACTGTGAGCATAGCCTTGCTATTGAGAAAGGTCACTGTTGGCTCTCAAGAGAAGACAGACTATGTGCTCACTGCCCACATAATGATGTGGAAACTGAGCTGCACTTCCTAACCTCCTGTCCAATGTATGGCCATATTAGAGACACACATTTCCCTCAGATTACACAGATCCACAAAGAATTTGAAAACAAATCCAATTTTGATAAACTCCCATATCTACTGGGTGAAATACCACAGTGTTCAATCACAGCAGCAAGATTTGTGACCTGTTGCCACAAGAAAAGGGCAACCAGTGAAGAACAAACACCATTGTAAATACAACCCATATTTATGCTGATTTATTTTCCCTTGTGTACTTTAACCATTTGTACATCGTTACAACACTGTATAAAGACATAATATGACATTTGAAATGTCTCTATTCCTTTGGAAATTCTGTGAGTGTAATGTTTACTGTTCAGTTTTTGTTGTCTATTTCATCTATTTCACTTGCAATGTAAACATATGTTTCCCACACCAATAAAGCCCCTTAAATTGAATTTGAAATTGAGATAAAGACCGAGATACTAACTAGAGGTGTCTGATGTTCCAGACCACGGTGTGAAACAGAGAGACAAACCGGAGGTGTCTGATCAGAGAGACTAACCGGAGGTGTCTGATGTTCCAGACCACGGTGTGAAACAGAGAGACAAACCGGAGGTGTCTGATCAGAGATACTAACCGGAGGTGTCTAATCAGAGATACTAACTGGAGGTGTCTGATGTTCCAGGCCACGGTGTGAAACAGAGAGACTAACCGGAGGTGTCTGATCAGAGATACTAACCGGAGGTGTCTGATCAGAGATACTAACCGGAGGTGTCTGATCAGAGATACTAACTGGAGGTGTCTGATGTTCCAGGCCACGGTGTGAAACAGAGAGACTAACCGGAGGTGTCTGATCAGAGAGACTAACCGGAGGTGTCTGAACAGAGAGACTAACCGGAGGTGTCTGATCAGAGAGACTAACCGGAGGTGTCTGAGCAGAGATACTAACCGGAGGTGTCTGATCAGAGAGACTAACCGGAGGTGTCTGATCAGAGATACTAACCGGAGGTGTCTGATCAGAGATACTAACTGGAGGTGTCTGATGTTCCAGGCCACGGTGTGAAACAGAGAGACTAACCGGAGGTGTCTGATCAGAGAGACTAACCGGAGGTGTCTGATCAGAGAGACTAACCGGAGGTGTCTGAGCAGAGATACTAACCGGAGGTGTCTGATCAGAGAGACTAACCGGAGGTGTCTGATCAGAGATACTAACCGGAGGTGTCTGATCAGAGATACTAACCGGAGGTGTCTGATCTTCCAGGCCACGGTGTGAAACAGAGTGGAGGAGATGAATAGACCACTAAGCCCCGCCCCGTACAACCAGGCAGCAGCAGCCTGCCATTGGTCCACAGACAGGAAGTAGAGTACAGACCCGCCCACCAGGCTGGGGATGATCCAGAGCTGTGGAGGATCATGGGTAAACAAGATATTATGGGTAGAACCAGGTACAGCAGGGTGAACAGCAGCTGTGTTTCCAGAGATAAGAGATGAATCTGTAGACAGGTTGTGTGTGTAACTCACTCCATGTGTGGCACAGTTGGCAGCGTGTTCGTAGTCTGTAGGCTCGTATCTCCTACTGGATGGAACTCTGCCATTCATGAACCTGGAACACATACACCCAGGATACTGTACATGTTGAATGTGTCTCCTGGCCTCTATAAGTAGTGTCAGACTGTGTCAGGTACTGCTGAGCTCTGACATCCACGTTAAAACCTTACTTGGGCTCTATGCATAGCAGCCCATGCTTGTATGTGTGTGTGTGCGTGTGCGTGTGTGTGTGTGAGAGACGGTCATTCAGAGGGGATTTACAGAACACCACTGTAATCCACATCACGTTATCTGAGTTGATCTGCCTGCCGTCCGCATGGCTACAGCCTCGTCTCTATGACAACCACAGGGCAGGTCCGAGTGTGTCCATTTTCTGATGTCTCTGTGTGTGTGTGTGTGTGTGTGTGTGTGTGTGTGTGTGTGTGTGTGTGTGTGTGTGTGTGTGTGTGTGTGTGTGTGTGTGTGTGTGTTTATGTCTCTGTCTTTAATCAGCAGTAAATCTCTCAATCCCGGTTTACAGAGAGAGGCACATCTGGACATGTTATGAAACCACATTTCGTAAGTCAACACACACACACAAACATCGCAGGTTTCAGGGTAGTGCTTGCTGGACGCCAGGTCAGCTGTGCGTTATCTGATTCCACACAGGGTCCCTCAGGCCTAGCAGAAGCTGTGTGACAGGGTAAGGTTCAGGGTAGCTATTTACTTCCATGTTGTGGTTGGTTAGTTGCCTCATTCCACATATTGTGTTAAATCTATATAAGTATTTTCTCTAAATCCCTTTCAGTATTATTCAGCTCATAAAGGTTTTAGTTACATAGAGGTACAGGATGTGGAGGCTGCTCTAACAGGCCTTATTCAGCTCATAAAGGTTTTAGTTACCTAGAGAGGAACAGGATGTGGAGGCTGCTCTAACAGGCCTTATTCAGCTCATAAAGGTTTTAGTTACCTAGAGAGGAACAGGACCTGGAGGCTGCTCTAACAGGCCTTATTCAGCTCATAAAGGTTTTAGTTACCTAGAGAGGGACAGGATGTGGAGGCTGCTCTAACAGGCCTTATTCAGCTCATAAAGGTTTTAGTTACCTAGAGAGGGACAGGATGTGGAGGCTGCTCTAACAGGCCTTATTCAGCTCATAAAGGTTTTAGTTACCTAGAGAGGTACAGGATGTGGAGGCTGCTATAACAGGCCTTATTCAGCTCATAAAGGTTTTAGTTACCTAGAGAGGGACAGGATGTGGAGGCTGCTCTAACAGGCCTTTTGCTGGAGCAAAAGCCTAGACTACCAGAGAGGATGGTTGGTCTCACTGTGGTCCATCACTGTCCTAGACTATCAGTATCTCTTCAGTAGCAGAGTGAGAGGATGGTTGTTCTCACTGTGGTCCATCACTCTCCTAGACTACCAGTATCTCTTCAGTAGCAGAGTGAGAGGATGGTTGGTCTCACTGTGGTCCATCACTGTCCTAGACTATCAGTATCTCTTCAGTAGCAGAGTGAGAGGATGGTTGGTCTCACTGTGGTCCATCACTCTCCTAGACTACCAGTATCTCTTCAGTAGCAGAGTGAGAGGATGGTTGGTCTCACTGTGGTCCATCACTGTCCTAGACTATCAGTATCTCTTCAGTAGCAGAGTGAGAGGATGGTTGGTCTCACTGTGGTCCATCACTCTCCTAGACTACCAGTATCTCTTCAGTAGCAGAGTGAGAGGATGGTTGGTCTCACTGTGGTCCATCACTGTCCTAGACTATCAGTATCTCTTCAGTAGCAGAGTGAGAGGATGGTTGGTCTCACTGTGGTCCATCACTCTCCTAGACTACCAGTATCTCTTCAGTAGCAGAGTGAGAGGATGGTTGGTCTCACTGTGGTCCATCACTCTACTAGACTACCAGTATCTCTTCAGTAGCAGAGTGAGAGGATGGTTGGTCTCACTGTGGTCCATCACTCTCCAGTCACAAATTACCTTGACTAACCTGTACCCCCGCACATTGACTCGGTACCGGTACCCCCTGTATATAGTCTCGTTATTGTTATGTACTTTTCTTGTGTTACTTTTAGATTTATTTTTAATTACTAAATATTTTCTTTACCAACATTGCAGTTCAAGAAATAGAGTTAAGGGCTTGTAAGTAAGTATTTCTCGTTAAGGTCTACCTACACCTGTTGTATTCAGCGTATGTGACACACAACATGTGATTTGATTCTGTCAGCTAATGGACAACAGGCGTGTGTGTCTCAGTGAGCCTGAAGGGACAAAGGCTCTGATCAGAGAAAGCATTGTTATTGTCCAAAAGAGGGGCACTCTGCCTCCAACTCTGCCTATATCTCCCCCTCCATTCTCTCACTCCCTCTCTCTACCTCCATCTTCCCCCTCTTTTTCTCTCCCCACTCTCTCCCTCTCTCTCCCTGTCTTTCTCTGTCATTAGTGTGAGCGGCCAAGGCTGATCTAACGACCCTCCTATGGTATCAGCGTTATAATGGAGCACACACACTAGGGGGGTGGCTGTGTCTACCTCGGCTGGGCTTGAACTTTCACCTGCTCTCTCTCTCACATTCCGCTTGTTGCGTTAGAATGGGAAACTATAATCTACAGCAGTGAACAGAATGTTAGTAATGCTGAATATCAGACGTGGTGTCTGATCCACCGGGTCTTTAAATCTAAGAGGATCTGTTTCTGAATCCTGCTAGTGGCAACACACACACACACACACACACTTGTCCCCAAGCGCATCGGTGCACATGGCTTCACATCAGCTAGCAAAACACCTAACTCCAACCGTCAACCAACCTAACCCCAACCGTCAACCAACCTAACCCCAACCGTCAACCAACCTAACCCCAACCGTCAACTAACCTAACCCCAACCGTCAACCAACCTAACGCCAACCGTCAACAAACCTAACCCCAACCGTCAACCAACCTAACGGCAACCGTCAACCAACCCAACCCCAACCGTCAACCAACCTAGCCCCAACCGTCAACCAACCCAACCCAACCGTCAACCAACCCAACCCCAACCGTCAACCAACCCAACCCAACCGTCAACCAACCCAACCCCAACCGTCAACCAACCTCACCCCAACTGTCAACCAACCTAACCCCAACCGTCAACCAACCTAACCCCAACCGTCAACCAACCTAACCCCAACCGTCAACCAACCTAACCCCAACCGTCAACCAACCTAACCCCAACTGTCAACCAACCCAACCCCAACCGTCAACCAACCTAACCCCAACTGTCAACCAACCTAACCCCAACCGTCAACCAACCTAACCCCAACCGTCAACCAACCTAACCCCAACCGTCAACCAACCTAACCCCAACCGTCAACCAACCTAACGCCAACCGTCAACCAACCGTCAACCAACCTAACCCCAACCGTCAACCAACCTAACCCCAACCGTCAACCAACCTAACCCCAACCGTCAACCAACCTAACGCCAACCGTCAACCAACCGTCAACCAACCTAACCCCAACCGTCAACCAACCTAACCCCAACTGTCAACCAACCCAACCCCAACCGTCAACCAACCTAACCCCAACCGTCAACCAACCTAACCCCAACCATCAACTAACCGACAAACAACAATATTAGTTAAGTAGTTCAATAAAACGTCACTTTATCAAACAGAACTTTATCAGAGATATTAATTCCTCTGTCTAGAATAATATTCTGCCTACCTTTCATATCGGCTGTTCTTAAAGTCCATACCGGAGACAGCATGTAGGGTTAACCCTAACCCTAACCCTACCTTCCATATCGGCTGTTCTTAAAGTCCATACCGGAGACAGCATGTAGGGTTAACCCTAACCCTAACCCTACCTTCCATATCGGCTATTCTTAAAGTCCATACCGGAGACAGCATGTAGGGTTAACCCTAACCCTAACCCTACCTTCCATATCGGCTGTTCTTAAAGTCCATACCGGAGACAGCATGTAGGGTTAACCCTAACCCTACCTTCCATATCGGCTATTCTTAAAGTCCATACCGGAGACAGCATGTAGGGTTAACCCTAACCCTAACCCTACCTTCCATATCGGCTGTTCTTAAAGTCCATACCGGAGACAGCATGTAGGGTTAACCCTAACCCTACCTTCCATATCGGCTGTTCTTAAAGTCCATACCGGAGACAGCATGTAGGGTTAACCCTAACCCTACCTTCCATATCGGCTGTTCTTAAAGTCCATACCGGAGACAGCATGTAGTGTTAACCCTAACCCTAACCCTACCTTCCATATCGGCTGTTCTTAAAGTCCATACCGGAGACAGCATGTAGGGTTAACCCTAACCCTACCTTCCATATCGGCTGTTCTTAAAGTCCATACCGGAGACAGCATGTAGGGTTAACCCTAACCCTACCTTCCATATCGGCTGTTCTTAAAGTCCATACCGGAGACAGCATGTAGGGTTAACCCTAACCCTACCTTCCATATCGGCTGTTCTTAAAGTCCATACCGGAGACAGCATGTAGTGTTAACCCTAACCCTAACCCTACCTTCCATATCGGCTGTTCTTAAAGTCCATACCGGAGACAGCATGTAGGGTTAACCCTAACCCTAACCCTACCTTCCATATCGGCTGTTCTTAAAGTCCATACCGGAGACAGCATGTAGGGTTAACCCTAACCCTACCTTCCATATCGGCTATTCTTAAAGTCCATACCGGAGACAGCATGTAGGGTTAACCCTAACCCTAACCCTACCTTCCATATCGGCTGTTCTTAAAGTCCATACCGGAGACAGCATGTAGGGTTAACCCTAACCCTACCTTCCATATCGGCTGTTCTTAAAGTCCATACCGGAGACAGCATGTAGGGTTAACCCTAACCCTAACCCTACCTTCCATATCGGCTGTTCTTAAAGTCCATACCGGAGACAGCATGTAGGGTTAACCCTAACCCTAACCCTACCTTCCATATCGGCTGTTCTTAAAGTCCATACCGGAGACAGCATGTATTTATCTGTTTCTCTTGTTACTGTTCTCAACTAGTGAGACGGATTTCCCTGTGCGTCTGAACACAAACAGGAGCTGGGTGGGAGGGAGGGAGGGACTCACATACGCTGCTGTTACTCTGTTTATTATCTATCCTGACTAACCCTACCATGTGTACCACACACTGGGAGGGAGGGAGGGAGGGAGGGAGGGAGGGAGGGAGGGAGGGAGGGAGGGAGGGACTCACATACGCTGCTGTTACTCTGTTTATTATCTATCCTGACTAACCCTACCATGTGTACCACACACTGGGAGGGAGGGAGGGAGGGAGGGAGGGACTCACATACGCTGCTGTTACTCTGTTTATTATCTATCCTGACTAACCCTACCATGTGTACCACACACTGGGAGGGAGGGAGGGAGGGACTCACATACGCTGCTGCTACTCTGTTTATTATCTATCCTGACTAACCCTACCATGTGTACCACACTGCTAACCATGTGATCATTAACATCTGCTAACCATGCGACCATTAACATCTGCTAACCATGCGACCATTAACATCTGCTAACCATGTGACCATTAACATCTGCTAACCATGTGACCATTAACATCTGCTAACCATGTGACCATTAACATCTGCTAACCAAGTGTATGTAACCATTAACATCTGCTAACCATGTGACCATTAACATCTGCTAACCATGTGTATGTGACCATTAACATCTGCTAACCATGTGTATGTGACCATTAACATCTGCTGACCATGCAACCATTAACATCTGCTAACCATGTGTATGTGACCAATAACATTTGCTAACCATGTGAGCATTAACATCTGCTAACCATGTGTATGTGACCATTAACATCTGCAAATCATGTGACCATTAACATCTGCTAATCGTGTGACCAACAACATCTGCTAACCATGTGTATGTGACCATTAACATCTGCTAACTATGTGTATGTGACCATTAACATCTGCAAATCATGTGACCATTAACATCTGCTAACCATGTGACCATTAACATCTGCTACCATGTGTATGTGACCATTAACATCTGCTAACCATGTGTATGTGACCATTAACATCTGCAAATCATGTGACCATTAACATCTGCAAATCATGTGACCATTAACATCTGCTAACCATGTGTATGTGACCATTAACATCTGCAAATCATGTGTATGTGACCATTAACATCTGCTAACCATGTGTATGTGACCATTAACATCTGCAAATCATGTGACCATTAACATCTGCTAATCGTGTGACCAACAACATCTGCTAACCATGTGTATGTGACCATTAACATCTGCTAACCATGTGTATGTGACCATTAACATCTGCAAATCATGTGACCATTAACATCTGCTAACCATGTGACCATTAACATCTGCTACCATGTGTATGTGACCATTAACATCTGCTAACCATGTGTATGTGACCATTAACATCTGCAAATCATGTGACCATTAACATCTGCAAATCATGTGACCATTAACATCTGCTAACCATGTGACCATTAACATCTGCAAATCATGTGACCATTAACATCTGCTAATCGTGTGACCAACAACATCTGCTAACCATGTGTATGTGACCATTAACATCTGCTAACCATGTGACCATTAACATCTGCTACCATGTGTATGTGACCATTAACATCTGCTAATCGTGTGACCAACAACATCTGCTACCATGTGTATGTGACCATTAACATCTGCTAACCATGTGTATGTGACCATTAACATCTGCAAATCATGTGACCATTAACATCTGCTAACCATGTGACCATTAACATCTGCTACCATGTGTATGTGACCATTAACATCTGCTAATCGTGTGACCAACAACATCTGCTACCATGTGTATGTGACCATTAACATCTGCTAACCATGTGTATGTGACCATTAACATCTGCAAATCATGTGACCATTAACATCTGCTAACCATGTGACCATTAACATCTGCTAACCATGTGACCATTAACATCTGCTAACCATGTGACCATTAACATCTGCTAACCATGTGACCATTAACATCTGCTAACCATGTGACCATTAACATCTGCTAACCATGTGACCATTACCATCTGCTAACCATGTGACCATTAACATCTGCTAACCATGTGACCATTAACATCTGCTAACCATGTGACCATTAACATCTGCTAACCATGTGACCATTAACATCTGCTAACCATGTGACCATTAACATCTGCTAACCATGTGACCATTAACATCTGCTAACCATGTTTTAATTTGATTTTACTATTTCCTTTTTTTATTTCTCAAATTTGTCTAACTTTTTAACTCTGCATTGTTGTGAAAGGCATACATTCACATTCCTTCACATACAGTATGTATATATATATATTTATAATATACAGTGCATTCGGTAAGTATTCAGACCCCTTGACTTTTTCCACGTTGTTTTACGTTACAGCCTTATTCTAAAATTGATTAAATAAAATCCTCAGCAATCTACACTCAATAGCCCATAATTACAGAGAAAAAAGGGTTTTAGAAATTAGAGCAAATGTATTAATAAAAAATAAAAAAACAGATACCTTATTTACATCAGTATTCAGACCCTTTGTTATGAGACTCGACATTTAACTCAGTTGCTTCCTGTTTCCATTGGTCATCCTAGAGATGTTTCTACATCTTGATTGGAGTCCACTTGTGGTAAATTCCAACAGTTGACAGAGCATTTCAGAGCAAAAACCAAGCCATGAGGTCGAAGTAATTGTCCGTAGAGTTCAGAGACAGAATTGTGTTGAGGCACAGATCTGGGGAAGGGTACCAAAACATTCCTGTAGCCTTGAAGGTCCCCAAGAACACAGTGGCCTCCATCATTCTTAAATGGAAGAAGTTTGGAACCACCTAGACTCTTCCTAGAGCTGGCCGCCGGCCAAACTGAGCAATCGGGGAAGAAGGGCCTTGGTCAGGGAGGTGACCATGAACCTGATGGTCACTCTGATAGAGCTCCAGAGTTCCTCTGTGGAGATGGTAGAACCTTCCAGAAGGATAACCATCTCTGCAGCACTCTACCAATAAGGCCTTTATGGTGGAGTGGCCAGACAGAAGCCACTCCTCAGTAAAAGGTACATGACAGCCCGCTTGGAGTTTGACAAAGGCACCTAAAGACTCAAGATTCTCTGGTCTGATGAAACCAAGATGGAACTTTTTGGCCTGAATGCCAAGCGTCATGTCTGGAAGAAACCTGGTACCATCCCTAAGGTGAAGCATGGTGGTGGCAGCATCATGCTGTGGGGATGTTTTTCAGCGGCAGGGACTGGGAGACTAGTCAGGATCGAGGGAAAGATGAACGGAGCAAAGTACAGAGAGATCCTTATTGAAAACCTGATCCAGAACCTCAGACTGGGGCGAAGGTTCACCTTCCAACAGGACAATGACCCTAAGCATACAGCCAAGACAACGCAGGTGTGGCTTCGGGACAATCTCTGAATGTCCTTGAGTGGGCCAGCCAGAGCCCGGACTTGAACCCGATCGAACACCTCTAGAGAGACCTGAAAATAGCTGTGCAGCAATGCTCCCCATCCAACCTGACAGAGCATGAGATGATCTGCAGAGAGGAATGGGAGAAACTCCCCAAATACAGGTGTGCCAAGCTTGTTGAACCATACCCAAGAAGACTAGAGGCTGTAATCGCTGCCAAAGGTGCTTCAAATCAAATCAAATCAAATGTATTTATATAGCCCTTCGTACATCAGCTGATATCTCAAAGTGCTGTACAGAAACCCAGCCTAAAACCCCAAACAGCAAGCAATGCAGGTGTAGAAGCACGGTGGCTAGGAAAAACTCCCTAGAAAGGCCAAAACCTAGGAAGAAACCTAGAGAGGAACCAGGCTATGTGGGGTGGCCAGTCCTCTTCTGGCTGTGCCGGGTGGAGATTATAACAGAACATGGCCAAGATGTTCAAATGTTCATAAATGACCAGCATGGTCGAATAATAATAAGGCAGAACAGTTGAAACTGGAGCAGCAGCACAGTCAGGTGGACTGGGGACAGCAAGGAGTCATCATGTCAGGTAACCCAGACAGGATGACCACATCAGTGAATCAACCCACTCAGGTGAAGCACCCCCTCCAGGGACGGCATGAGAGAGCCCCAGTAAAGCCAGTGACTCAGCCCCTGTAATAGGGTTAGAGGCAGCAGAGACAGCAAGGGCGGTTCGTTGCTCCAGAGCCTTTCCGTTCACCTTCCCACTCCTGGGCCAGACTACACTCAATCATATGACCCACTGAAGAGATGAGTCTTCAGTAGAGACTTGAAGGTTGAGACCGAGTTTGCGTCTCTGACATGGGTAGGCAGACCGTTCCATAAAAATGGAGCTCTATAGGAGAAAGCCCTGCCTCCAGCTGTTTGCTTAGAAATTCTAGGGACAATTAGGAGGCCTGCGTCTTGTGACCGTAGCGTACGTGTAGGTATGTACGGCAGGACCAAATCAGAGAGATAGGTAGGAGCAAGCCCATGTAATGCTTTGTAGGTTAGCAGTAAAACCTTGAAATCAGCCCTTGCTTTGACAGGAAGCCAGTGTAGAGAGGCTAGCACTGGAGTAATGTGATCAAATTTTTTGGTTCTAGTCAAGATTCTAGCAGCCGTATTTAGCACTAACTGAAGTTTATTTAGTGCTTTATCCGGGTAGCCGGAAAGTAGAGCATTGCAGTAGTCTAACCTAGAAGTGACAAAAGCATGGATTAATTTTTCTGCATCATTTTTGGACAGAAAGTTTCAGATTTTTGCAATGTTACGTAGATGGAAACAAAGTACTGAGTAAAAGGTCTGAATACTTATGTAAATGTGATATTTATTTTTTATTTTTTATTTATACATTTGCCAAAAAATTCTAAAAACCTGTTTTTGCTTTGTCATTATGGGGTATTGTGTGTAGATTGATGAGGAGGAAAAAAACGATTTAATACATTTTAGAATAAGGCTGTAACGTAACAAAATGTGGAAAAAGTGTCTTACTTTTGAAAAATGTTGCTTTGTTGGTAAAGGACGTAAGCAAGCATTTCACGGTAAGGTCTACTACACCTGTTGTATTCAAGGCATGTAACAAGTACAATTTGATTTGAGTACATTACATTACAGTACATTACACTACCTTGACAACAACGGGCGGGCATCTTGGACGCTGTCTCCAGTTCTTATACCGCAGTTTTCCAGTGTCGGAAATTATGAAAATGTATGTTGTCAGACTGCGCCATCTCCTGGTGACAAGTACGGCAGAATATCAATAATATCAATCGTCTAGCCACAGCCACAGAACAATGAGACAGATATTTCACCGGATGTGTAAATATGAAGCATCCGGTTGGCGTTTCCACTCACTACCAAACATGGTGATGAGAGGAAGCACAGTGGCCGGCAGTGTGCTTCCTAACGGAAATCTCTGCCCACCTCCTTGCTTGTTCTGCCACCTATGATTAATGTGTTCCCATTGGAAACGACAGGCTCTGGTCTATCTTGGGTTAGTTCATAAAATCTTTGGTATAAGGTGGTCGTTGAACAGATTATTGTTTCAACTGAAACGAGATTCCGATAAATGTATAGATTTTTTGAGACGTTCCCAAAAGTGATTGTCATTTACCACACTTCTTCCATCCCCAAACACAACCGTAAACCAAACCTGTGAAATGGTGGAACGGCCCCTTTAAGAAACTGTCGCAAAACCCTGCTACCGCCCATGCGCAGAGAGAGGGGGCAACAGCGACGGAGAAAACAACAACAACAAGAGAACAGCGAGATGGCTCCATGAATACAGGCCAACTTCACTCTCACCCAGTTACTATCCACAACCTACCCGACTGCTGTTTTCTCACACGGCTGGATTAGATGGTGCCGGGCCCATGAACTTGGCTAGTCAGAGCGGGGAGACCGGCTGTAGCCAGCTCCTCTTCGCCAACTTTAACCAGGACAACACGTAAGGAAGGCCCGGGGAGAGGAGGACCGGGGAGGAGGGTCGGGGAGAAGGGAGAGGAGGGCCGGGGAGAGATGCTAGTTAGCTGACAAGCTGTCTGATCATGTTGCCTACTTTAGCATCCATGTCGTCAGCCAGCTAAAACGCTAACCAGCCAGCTAGCTAAAGTGCCTGGATAAACAAGAAGCATAAACTAGTTGTCTAACACAAAAAGGCGAGGGGATCATTCCTTAATATGATAAAGTGTATCGATACCTGAACCAATATCTGGGCAAAGGACGATGAAAAGGCGAGATCTCCTCTCTGCCCAGAAAGCTACGGTTCACCTGGGCCCTCATGTATAAACGCTACACATTCACAGAATATGGCCCTAAACATGCGTGTACCAGTTTTCACGCACAGTCGTCAAACTGAACTTGACTTGAGAATGTGCTTATCCTCCCGTAAACTTTAGACCATGCGTATGTACTAATGCTGTATCATCATCATCCGGCCGTGATTGGGAGTCCCATAGGGCTGTGCACAAATCCCCGGTTTGGCCGGTGTAGGCCGTCATTGTGAATAGGAATTTGTTCTTGACTGATTTGCCTGGTTAAATCAAATAAACTGTTTAAGTGTGCTGAGCTTTTTGAGGTCGTTTCCGTTCATTATTAAAAAAAAAAACCTGTTTTGATTATGTTTTTAAATGTTTATATTAAATGCATTATAAAAGAATTACATTCAAATTATTAGCGCCTTTTAATGGAAATACCAAAGCCAAAAATTGTGCACATTCAATTGCCAAAACATTGAAAATATTCCACTGTCTGTCAGGTCCGCATAGGAAATTACTAATAAATGATACATTTTTGGAAAGTTCTAATGCTACTTGCCCCACTACAACAACAACAAATACTTAAACACATGTAATGTTGTCCTTGAAACCTTTAATGTAAATACTGTAGAATTCCATTATTTCCAATGGAGAACTGCTCCTACTGAGGAGTGCCAATATGGCTTAAAGCTTCTCAATGGCCAATACATAGCATCAGCAGGGTTTATATACATCCTTGGTCTGTGTGTATCTAACCTAACTTAGCAGGCGTACAAGCGCAGAGTGAATCCATTTGTTTCCAAGATGGAAAAGAACAGTTTAACTTGGTTGGATATTTGCATAAAACTTCAACTCCCAGCATCTTTTAAAATTGAACCTTTATTTAACGAGGCAAGTCAGTTAAGAACAAATTCTTATTTACAATGACGGCCTACCAGGGAACAGTGTGTTAACTGCCTTGTTCAGGGGCAGAGCGACAGATTTTTACCTTGTCAGCTCAGAGATTCGATCCAGCAACCTTTCAGTTACTGGCCCAACGCTCCAGCCACTAGCCTATTTGACTTCTCTCGTAAATTATTTAATTTCTCTCTAGAGAAATGGTGTATTGACCTCACAAAAACCACTGAAACTAATAATTGAATCAACGTTGAAGTATTGCATTGCAAGAAGGCAAAAGGAGCCGTGTAGTAGCCTTGGGGAAAATATGATGTCACTTTTATTCAGAACAAAAAAACAGGCAGCTAGGCCTAAATATAATAACAAGACACAATCATTTGCTGTTTAGTGAGAAGAGCGGAAATCAATGTATTTAGTATTTAGTAGTTTATTTTTGATCTTGATGGTGTTTTGATACATTGATCTTGGTGGTGTTTTGATACATTGATCTTGATGGTGTTTTGATACATTGATCTTGATGGTGTTTGGTGATTTCTACCCGTCCCTGGTGGAGTCTGTGAAAGTGGATGCCATTGCTGACCACTCTGGTCTTTCTGGGTAGTGGGATTGCAACACACACCGTGTGACCCAATGTCACTCAAACACACACTGTCATAGTCAGGCCAGTGTCACCAGCCTGTCTCTGTCTCTCTCCCCTCGGTCAGGCCAGTGTTACCAGCCTGTCTCTGCCTCTCTCCCCTCGGTCAGGCCAGTGTCACCAGCCTGTCTCTGTCTCACTCCCCTCGGTCAGGCCAGTGTCACCAGCCTGTCTCTGTCTCTCCCCTCGGTCAGGCCAGTGTCACCAGCCTGTCTCTGTCTCTCTCCCCTCGGTCAGGCCTGTGTCACCAGCCTGTCTCTCTCTCTCATCAAGTCAGGTATCTGTTCTAACGTGTGTGTCCTCTCTCCAGGTCTTTAGCTGTTGGAACCAAATCAGGCTACAAGTTCTTCTCCCTATCGTCTGTGGACAAGTTGGAGCAGATTTATGAATGTAGTGAGTATCAATATCATATGGATTTATGACGTGTTTGTATGTGTATATATATATATATATATATGTATATATATATATATATATATATTAAATACTGCACTTACTAGATACCACACAGTCATAACCATCACTCTTAATGTTGTTTTACAGTAATATGGAATGGCTATATATTTACCTTGACCTTTTCCACGTTTTATTACATTACAGAATTATTCTAAAATGTATTAAATCGTTTTTCCCCTCATCAATCTACACACAATACCCTATAATGACATCACAATACCCCATAATGACATCACAATACCCCATAATGACATCACAATACCCCATAATGACATCACAATACCCTATAATGACATCACAATACCCTATAATGACATCACAATACCCCATGATGACATCACAATACCCCATAATGACATCACAATACATAAATATTCAGACCCTTTACTCTGTACTTTGTTGAAGCACCTTTGGCAGCGATTACAGCCTCAGGTCTTCTTGGGTATCACGCTAAAAGCTTGGCACACCTGTATTTAGGGAGTTTCTCCCATTCTCCTCTGCAGATCCTCTCAAGCTCTGTCAGGTTGGATGGGGAGTTTCTCCCATTCTCCTCTGCAGATCCTCTCCAGCTCTGTCAGGTTGGATGGGGAGTTTCTCCCATTCTCCTCTGCAGATCCTCTCAAGCTCTGTCAGGTTGGATGGGGAGTTTCTCCCATTCTCCTCTGCAGATCCTCTCAAGCTCTGTCAGGTTGGATGGGGAGTTTCTCCCATTTTCCTCTGCAGATCCTCTCAAGCTCTGTCATGTTGGATGGGGAGTTTCTCCCATTCTCCTCTGCAGATCCTCTCAAGCTCTGTCAGGTTGGATGGGGAGTTTCTCCCATTCTCCTCTGCAGATCCTCTCAAGCTCTGTCAGGTTGGATGGGGAGTTTCTCCCATTCTCCTCTGCAGATCCTCTCAAGCTCTGTCAGGTTGGATGGGGAGTTTCTCCCATTCTCCTCTGCAGATCCTCTCAAGCTCTGTCAGGTTGGATGGGGAGTTTCTCCCATTCTCCTCTGCAGATCCTCTCAAGCTCTGTCAGGTTGGATGGGGAGTTTCTCCCATTCTCCTCTGCAGATCCTCTCAAGCTCTGTCAGGTTGGATGGGGAGTTTCTCCCATTCTCCTCTGCAGATCCTCTCAAGCTCTGTCAGGTTGGATGGGGAGCATTGCTGCACAGCTGTTTTCAGGTCTCTCCAGAGATGTTTAATCTGGTTCAAGTCCAGACTCTGGCTGGGCCACTCAAGGACATTCAGAGACTTGTCCCGAAGCCCTTCCTGCGTTGTCTTGGCTGTGTGCTTAGGGTTGTTGTCCTGTTGGAAGGTGAACCTTCGCCCCAGTCTTAACCTGCTCCAGAGCCCTCAGGGCTTTTCATCAAGGACCTCTCTGCACTTTTCTCTGTTCATCTTTCCTTCGATCCTGACTCGTCTCCCAGCCCCTGACGCTTGGCATTCAAGCCAAAGAGTTCAATCTTGGTTTCATCTGACCAGAGAATCTTGTTTCTCATGGTTTGAGAGTCCTTTAGGTGCCTTTTGGCAAACTCCAAGCGGGCTGTCATGTGCCTTCTTACTGAGGAGTGGCTTCCGTCTGGCCAATCTACTATAAAGACCTGATTAGTGGAGTGCTGCAGAGATGGTTGTCCTTCTGGAAGGTTCTTTCATCTCCACAGAGGAACTCTGGAGCTCTGTCAGAGTGACCATCAGGTTCTTAGTCGACCTGACCAAGGCCCTTCTCCACCGATTGCTCAGTTTGGCCGGGCGGCCAGGTCTAGGAAGAGTCTTGGTGGTTCCAAACTTGTTCCATTTCAGAATGATGGAGGCCACTGTGTTCTTGGGGACCTTCAATGCTAAAGAAACTTTTCTTTATTTTTACATTTGCAAACATTTCTAGAAAAAAAACAGTTTTCGCTTAGTTAGCAGAAATAAAAAAAAAATATGTTTTTGCTTTCTCATTATGGGGTATTGTGATGTCGTTATGGGGTGTTGTGTGTAGATTGATGAGGGGAAAATGTAATCCATTTTAGAATAAGGCTGTAACATAACAAAATGTGTAAAAAGTCAAGGGGTCTGAATACTTTCTTGAAGGCACTGTACATGTACCACAGACATGTATTCCACTCACAGTCCATACAGTCATCATCCCCACTGTTAATGTAGGATCACTATAATATGGAATAGCTCTCTAGAATATTAGAGCAACAGGGTTATACTGTTTGGTACTAATGTGTGTGTGTGTGTGTGTGCACGCACGCTCAGCGGACACAGAGGATGTGTGTATTGTAGAGCGTCTGTTCAGCAGTAGTCTGGTGGCGATCGTCAGTCTGAAGGCTCCTAGGAAGCTGAAGGTCTGTCACTTCAAGAAGGGAACGGAGATCTGTAACTATAGTTACAGTAACACTATACTGGCTGTCAAGCTCAACAGACAGGTAGGAACACACACACCACACACACACACACACACACACACAGTGATATGTGATGATGAGCAGGAGTGTGTGTTTCAGAGGCTGATAGTATGTCTGGACAGGTGTGTTAAACTCCTAGCTACAACACTACAACACTGAAGACTCCTGTGTGTGTTTCAGAGGCTCATAGTATGTCTGGACAGGTGTGTTAAACTCCTAGCTACAGCACTACAACACTGAAGACTCCTGTGTGTGTTTCAGAGGCTCATAGTATGTCTGGAGGAATCTCTGTACATCCACAACATCAGAGACATGAAGGTCCTGCACACCATCAGAGAGACACCTCCCAACCCCTCAGGTAAAACCCTTAACCTAGAACTACATCTAGAGACATGAAGGTCCTGCACACCATCAGAGAGACACCTCCCAACCCCTCAGGTAAAACCCTTAACCTGGAACTACATCTATCCCAACCCCTCAGGTAAAATCCTTAACCTAGGACTAAATCCCAACCCCTCAGGTAAAACCCTTAACCTGGAACTACATCTATCCCAACCCCTCAGGTAAAATCCTTAACCTGGAACTACATCTATCCCAACCCCTCAGGTAAAATCCTTAACCTAGGACTACATCCCAACCCATATATATACTAATGTATGTGGAAAACCTTTCAAATTAGTGGTTTCGGCTATTTCAGCCACACCCGTTTCAGACAGGTCTTTTAAAAGCACACGCCATGGAATCTCCATAGCCAACCATTGGCAATAGAATGGCCTTACTGAGGAGATCAGTGACTTTCAACACGCTCACAGAATGGGAAATGGTTTGTCGAGATCGGCGAGGAAGAACTTGACTGGCCTGCACGGAGCCCTGACCCCAACCCATTGAACACCTTTGGGATGAATTAGAACGCAGACTACGAGCCTAATCGCCCAACATCAGTGCCCAACCTCAGTAATGCTCTTGTGGCTGAATGGAAGCAAGTCCCCTCAGCAATGTTCCAACATCTAGTGGAACCTGAACCTGTTTAATCCAACCGTATTGTATTTAGTCGTTTTGTGTTCTCTCCTCCTGTAATATCCGTGTGTTCTCTCCCCAGGGTTGTGCGTTCTCTCCCCAGGGTTGTGCGTTCTCTCCCCAGGGTTGTGTGTTTTCTCCCCAGGGTTGTGTGTTTTCTCCCCAGGGTTGTGCGTTCTCTCCCCAGGGTTGTGTGTTTTCTCCCCAGGGTTGTGCGTTCTCTCCCCAGGGTTGTGTGTTTTCTCCCCAGGGTTGTGCGTTCTCTCCCCAGGGTTGTGTGTTTTCTCCCCAGGGTTGTGTGTTCTCTCCTCCTGTAATATCCGTGTGTTCTCTCCCCAGGGTTGTGTGTTCTCTCCCCAGGGTTGTGTGTTTTCTCCCCAGGGTTGTGTGTTCTCTCCTCCTGTAATATCGGTGTGTTCTCTCCCCAGGGTTGTGTGTTCTCTCCCTAGGGTTGTGTGTTCTCTCCCCAGGGTTGTGCATTCTCTCCCAAGGGTTGTGTGTTCTGTCCCCAGGGTTGTGTGTTCTCTCCCCAAGGTTGTGCGTTCTCTCCCCAGGGTTGTGCGTTCTCTCCCCAGGGTTGTGTGTTCTCTCCTCCTGTAATATCCGTGTGTTTTCTCCCCAGGGTTGTGTGTTCTCTCCCCAGGGTTGTGTGTTTTCTCCTACTGTAATATCCGTGTGTTCTCTCCCCAGGGTTGTGTGTTTTCTCCTGTAATATCCGTGCGTTCTCTCCCCAGGGTTGTGTGTTCTCTCCCCAGGGTTGTGCATTCTCTCCCAAGGGTTGTGTGTTCTGTCCCCAGGGTTGTGTGTTCTCTCCCCAGGGTTGTGCGTTCTTTCCCCAGGGTTGTGCGTTCTCTCCCCAGGGTTGTGTGTTCTCTCCTCCTGTAATATCCGTGTGTTTTCTCCCCAGGGTTGTGTGTTCTCTCCCCAGGGTTGTGTGTTTTCTCCTACTGTAATATCCGTGTGTTCTCTCCCCAGGGTTGTGTGTTTTCTGTAATATCCGTGTGTTCTCTCCCCAGGGTTGTGTGTTCTCTCCCCAGGGTTGTGTGTTCTCTCCCCAGGGTTGTGTGTTTTCTCCTACTGTAATATCTGTGTGTTCTCTCCCCAGGGTTGTGTGTTTTCTCCTACTGTAATATCCGTGTGTTCTCTCCCCAGGGTTGTGTGTTTTCTCCCCAGGGTTGTGTGTTCTCTCCCCAGGGTTGTGTGTTTTCTCCTACTGTAATATCCGTGTGTTCTCTCCTACTGTAATATCCGTGTGTTCTCTCCCCAGGGTTGTGTGTTCTCTCCCCAGGGTTGTGTGTTCTCTCCTCCTGTAATATCCGTGTGTTCTCTCCCCAGGGTTGTGTGTTCTCTCCCCAGGGTTGTGTGTTCTCTCCCCAGGGTTGTGTGTTCTCTCCCCAGGGTTGTGTGTTCTCTCCCCAGGATTGTGTGTTCTCTCCCCAGGGTTGTGTGTTCTCTCCCCAGGGTTGTGTGTTCTCTCCCCAGGGTTGTGTGTTTTCTCCTACTGTAATAACCGTGTGTTCTCTCCCCAGGGTTGTGTGTTTTCTCCCCAGGGTTGTGTGTTTTCTCCTACTGTAATAACCGTGTGTTCTCTCCCCAGGGTTGTGTGTTTTCTCCCCAGGGTTGTGTGTTCTCTCCCCAGGGTTGTGTGTTTTCTCCCCAGGGTTGTGTGTTCTCTCCCCAGGGTTGTGTGTTTTCTCCTACTGTAATATCCGTGTGTGCTCTCCCCAGGGTTGTGTGTTATCTCCCCAGGGTTGTGTGTTCTCTCCCCAGGGTTGTGTGTTTTCTCCTGCTGTAATATCCGTGTGTTCTCTCCCCAGGGTTGTGTGTTCTCCCCAGGGTTGTGTGTTTTCTCCCCAGGGTTGTGTGTTCTCTCCCCAGGGTTGTGTGTTCTCTCCCCAGGGTTGTGTGTTCTCTCCCCAGGGTTGTGTGTTCTCCCCAGGGTTGTGTGTTCTCTCCCCAGGGTTGTGTGTTTTCTCCTACTGTAATATCCGTGTGTTCTCTCCCCAGGGTTGTGTGTTCTCTCCCCAGGGTTGTGTGTTTTATTCTACTGTAATATCCGTATGTTCTCTCCCCAGGGTTGTGTGTTCTCTCCCCAGGGTTGTGTGTTCTCTCCCCAGGGTTGTGTGTTCTCCCCAGGGTTGTGTGTTTTCTCCTACTGTAATATCCGTGTGTTCTCTCCCCAGGGTTGTGTGCTCTCTCCATCAGTAATGATAACTGTTACCTGGCCTACCCCGGCAGTGCTACAATAGGAGAGGTCCAGGTGTTCGACACGGTCAACCTGGTACGACACACACATACACACACACACACACACACACACACACACACACATTGAAGATGGCTAGCTCTACTACAACTGTGCTGTTTCAGTCTCTGTGTGTTTAACTGTGTCTCCAGAGGGCAGCCAACATGATCCCAGCCCATGACAGTCCATTAGCAGCTGTGGTGTTTGATGCTAGCGGAACCAAACTGGCCACAGCCTCGGAGAAGGTGAGACACTTTAAACTGTTACAGTGAACTACTGAGGTGGTGTCAGCCGGTCCCTCTTCCCTGACCCTTAACCCTGGCCCTTAACCCTGACCCTTAACCCTGGCCCTTAACCCTGACCCGTAACCCTGGCCCGGCGGCAGGGTAGCCTAGTGGTTAGAGCGGTGGACTAGTAACCGGAAGGTTGCAAGTTCAAACCCCCGAGCTGACAAGGTACAAATCTGTCGTTCTGCCCCTGAACAGGCTGTCATTGAAAATAAGAATTTGTTCTTAACTGACTTGCCTAGTTAAATAAAGGTAAAATAAAAATAAAAAAAACCCTGACCCGTAACCCTGGCCTTTAACCTTGACCCTTAACCCCGACCCTTAACCCCGACCCTTAACCCTGACCCTTACCATATAGATACTATTCTCTATCCATCTCTATGGCCCTTAACCCCGACCCTTAACCCTGACCCTTAACCCTGACCCTTGCCATACAGATACTATTTTCTATCCATCTCTATGGCCCTTAACCCCGACCCTTAACCCTGACCCTTAACCCTGACCCTTGCCATACAGATACTATTTTCTATCCATCTCTATGGCCCTGACCCTTAACCCTGGCCTTGACCCTTAACCTTAACCCTGGCCTTGGCCCTTAACCCTGGCCCTTAACCCTGGCCCTTAACCCTGGCCTTGACCCTTAACCCTGGCCCTTAACCCTGGCCCTTAACCCTGGCCCTTAACCCTGGCCCTTAACCCTGGCCCTTAACCCTGACCCTTAACCCTGACCCATCCATGGTAGCAGATCTGATGGGTATTAACAGTGTAGTGGTGGACCGGCTGGAAGTGTGTGTTTTGTAACCTCGCTGTATCAGGGATCAGCTATCCTGTGTGTAATGTATCGGTGGTTTCTGATAGGGTACGGTGATTCGTGTGTTCTCCATCCCTGAGGGACAGAAACTGTTTGAGTTCCGTCGAGGAGTCAAAAGGTAGGACTTCTTCTTCTCCCTCCTTCTTCTTCTTCTCCCTCCTTCTTCATCTTCTCTCTCCTTCTTCATCTCCCTCCTCCTTCATCTCCCTCCTTCTTCTTCATCTCCCTCCTCCTTCATCTCCCTCCTCCTTCATCTCCCTCCTTCTTCTTCATCTCCCTCCTTCTTCTTATTCTTCTCCCTCCTTCTTCTTCATCTCCCTCCTTCGTCTCCCTCCTTCTTCATCTCCCTCCTTCTTCTTCATCTCCCTCCTCCTTCTTCTCCCTCCTTCTTCTTCTCCCTCCTTCTTCAACTCCCTCCTTCTTCTTCATCTCCCTCCTTCGTCTCCCTCCTTCTTCTTCTTCTCCCTCCTTATTCTTCTCCCTCCTTCTTCTTCATCTCCCTCCTTCTTCTTCTCCCTCATTCTTCTTCTCCCTCCTTCTTCAACTCCCTCCTTCTTCATCTCCCTACTTCATCTCCCTCCTTCTTCTTCTTCTCCCTCCTTATTCTTCTCCCTCCTTCTTCTTCATCTCCCTCCTTCGTCTCCCTCCTTCTTCTTCGTCTCCCTCCTTCTTCTTCTTCTCCCTCCTTCTTCATCTCCCTCCTTCTTCATCTCCCTCCTTCATCTCCCTCCTTCTTCTCCTTAATTCCACTCTATATAGTAAAATGTGTTTTAATAGTGGACAATACTAAATGAGCTACAGCTGAGTTCAGTCTGACACACTGAAGTGTGTGTGTGTGTGTGTGTTAGGTGTGTATCTATCTGTTCCCTGGCCTTCAGTATGGAAGGCCTCTACCTATCAGCATCCAGTAACACGGAGACGGTCCACATCTTCAAACTGGAGACGCAGAAAGAGAAGTAAGTACCCCCCCCCCCCCCCCCCCCCCCACCTGGCTGCATTAGTCTGATTCTAGATGTTGTCCTGTATATTAACATGGTGTGTGTGGGCCAACAGAGGAGATGTTGTCCTGTATATTAACATGGTGTGTGTGGGCCAACAGAGGAGATGTTGTCCTGTATATTAACATGGTGTGTGTGTAGGCCAACAGAGGAGATGTTGTCCTGTATATTAACATGGTGTGTGTGTAGGCCAACAGAGGATATGTTGTCCTGTATATTAACATGGTGTGTGTGTGGGCCAACAGAGGAGATGTTGTCCTGTATATTAACATGGTGTGTGTGTGGGCCAACAGAGGAGATGTTGTCCTGTATATTAACATGGTGTGTGTGGGCCAACAGAGGAGATGTTGTCCTGTATATTAACATGGTGTGTGTGGGCCAACAGAGGAGATGTTGTCCTGTATATTAACATGGTGTGTGTGGGCCAACAGAGGAGATGTTGTCCTGTATATTAACATGGTGTGTGTGTGGGCCAACAGAGGATATGTTGTCCTGTATATTAACATGGTGTGTGTGTAGGCCAACAGAGGATATGTTGTCCTGTATATTAACATGGTGTGTGTGTGGGCCAACAGAGGATATGTTGTCCTGTATATTAACATGGTGTGTGTGTGGGCCAACAGAGGATATGTTGTCCTGTATATTAACATGGTGTGTGTGTAGGCCAACAGAGGATATGTTGTCCTGTATATTAACATGGTGTGTGTGTGGGCCAACAGAGGATATGTTGTCCTGTATATTAACATGGTGTGTGTGTAGGCCAACAGAGGATATGTTGTCCTGTATATTAACATGGTGTGTGTGGGCCAACAGAGGAGATGTTGTCCTGTATATTAACATGGTGTGTGTGTGGGCCAACAGAGGAGATGTTGTCCTGTATATTAACATGGTGTGTGTGTAGGCCAACAGAGGATATGTTGTCCTGTATATTAACATGGTGTGTGTGGGCCAACAGAGGAGATGTTGTCCTGTATATTAACATGGTGTGTGTGTGGGCCAACAGAGGAGATGTTGTCCTGTATATTAACATGGTGTGTGTGGGCCAACAGAGGAGATGTTGTCCTGTATATTAACATGGTGTGTGTGTGGGCCAACAGAGGAGATGTTGTCCTGTATATTAACATGGTGTGTGTGGGCCAACAGAGGAGATGTTGTCCTGTATATTAACATGGTGTGTGTGGGCCAACAGAGGAGATGTTGTCCTGTATATTAACATGGTGTGTGTGTAGGCCAACAGAGGAGATGTTGTCCTGTATATTAGCATGGTGTGTGTGGGCCAACAGAGGAGATGTTGTCCTGTATATTAACATGGTGTGTGTGGGCCAACAGAGGAGATGTTGTCCTGTATATTAACATGGTGTGTGTAGGCCAACAGAGGAGATGTTGTCCTGTATATTAACATGGTGTGTGTGGGCCAACAGAGGAGATGTTGTCCTGTATATTAACATGGTGTGTGTGGGCCAACAGAGGAGATGTTGTCCTGTATATTAACATGGTGTGTGTGTGTAGGCCAACAGAGGAGATGTTGTCCTGTATATTAACATGGTGTGTGTAGGCCAACAGAGGAGATGTTGTCCTGTATATTAACATGGTGTGTGTAGGCCAACAGAGGAGATGTTGTCCTGTATATTAACATGGTGTGTGTGGGCCAACAGAGGAGATGTTGTCCTGTATATTAACATGGTGTGTGTAGGCCAACAGAGGAGATGTTGTCCTGTATATTAACATGGTGTGTGTGGGCCAACAGAGGAGATGTTGTCCTGTATATTAACATGGTGTGTGTGTAGGCCAACAGAGGAGATGTTGTCCTGTATATTAACATGGTGTGTGTGTAGGCCAACAGAGGAGATGTTGTCCTGTATATTAACATGGTGTGTGTGTAGGCCAACAGAGGAGATGTTGTCCTGTATATTAACATGGTGTGTGTAGGCCAGCAGAGGAGATGTTGTCCTGTATATTAACATGGTGTGTGTGTAGGCCAACAGAGGAGATGTTGTCCTGTATATTAACATGGTGTGTGTGGGCCAACAGAGGAGATGTTGTCCTGTATATTAACATGGTGTGTGTGTAGGCCAGCAGAGGAGATGTTGTCCTGTATATTAACATGGTGTGTGTGGGCCAACAGAGGAGATGTTGTCCTGTATATTAACATGGTGTGTGTGTAGGCCAGCAGAGGAGATGTTGTCCTGTATATTAACATGGTGTGTGTGTAGGCCAACAGAGGAGATGTTGTCCTGTATATTAACATGGTGTGTGTGTAGGCCAACAGAGGAGATGTTGTCCTGTATATTAACATGGTGTGTGTGTAGGCCAACAGAGGAGATGTTGTCCTGTATATTAACATGGTGTGTGTAGGCCAACAGAGGAGATGTTGTCCTGTATATTAACATGGTGTGTGTGTAGGCCAACAGAGGAGATGTTGTCCTGTATATTAACATGGTGTGTGTGGGCCAACAGAGGAGATGTTGTCCTGTATATTAACATGGTGTGTGTGTGGGCCAACAGAGGAGATGTTGTCCTGTATATTAACATGGTGTGTGTAGGCCAACAGAGGAGATGTTGTCCTGTATATTAACATGGTGTGTGTGGGCCAACAGAGGAGATGTTGTCCTGTATATTAACATGGTGTGTGTGGGCCAACAGAGGAGATGTTGTCCTGTATATTAACATGGTGTGTGTGTGGGCCAACAGAGGAGATGTTGTCCTGTATATTAACATGGTGTGTGTAGGCCAACAGAGGAGATGTTGTCCTGTATATTAACATGGTGTGTGTGTGTAGGCCAACAGAGGAGATGTTGTCCTGTATATTAACATGGTGTGTGTAGGCCAACAGAGGAGATGTTGTCCTGTATATTAACATGGTGTGTGTGGGCCAATAGAGGAGGTGTTGTCCTGTATATTAACATGGTGTGTGTAGGCCAACAGAGGAGATGTTGTCCTGTATATTAACATGGTGTGTGTAGGCCAACAGAGGAGATGTTGTCCTGTATATTAACATGGTGTGTGTGTAGGCCAACAGAGGAGATGTTGTCCTGTATATTAACATGGTGTGTGTAGGCCAGCAGAGGAGATGTTGTCCTGTATATTAACATGGTGTGTGTGTAGGCCAACAGAGGATATGTTGTCCTGTATATTAACATGGTGTGTGTGTAGGCCAACAGAGGATATGTTGTCCTGTATATTAACATGGTGTGTGTGTAGGCCAACAGAGGAGCCGACGACATGGGGTGGATACTTTGGGAAGGTCCTGATGGCGTCCACCACCTACCTGCCCTCTCAGGTGAGTGGGACTTCCTTTTGAGAGAGTGTGTGGTGTGTGTGTGTGTGTGTGTGTGTGTGTGTGTGTGTGTGTGTTGTCTGACCATGTCTCCTCTGTGTGCGTCAGGTGACAGAGATGTTCACTCAGGGACGAGCCTTCGCCACCGTACGACTGCCCTTCTCTGGACACAAGAACATCTGTGCTCTGGCCCTGTAAGAACACCCACTAGAACGTTCTCTACCAGACTCTAGAGCTGGGACCATATTCCCCCCCACACACCCACTAGAACGTTCTCTACCAGACTCTAGAGCTGGGACCATATTCCCCCCCACACACCCACTAGAACGTTCTCTACCAGACTCTAGAGCTGGGACCATATTCCCCCCACCCACTAGAACGTTCTCTACCAGACTCTAGAGCTGGGACCATATTCCCCCCACCCACTAGAACGTTCTCTACCAGACTCTAGAGCTGGGACCATATTCCCCCCACCCACTAGAACGTTTTCTACCAGACTCTAGAGCTGGGACCATATTCCCCCCACCCACTAGAACGTTCTCTACCAGACTCTAGAGCTGGGACCATATTCCCCCCACCCACTAGAACGTTTTCTACCAGACTCTAGAGCTGGGACCATATTCCCCCCACCCACTAGAACGTTCTCTACCAGACTCTAGAGCTGGGACCATATTCCCCCCACCCACTAGAACGTTCTCTACCAGACTCTAGAGCTGGGACCATATTCCCCCCACCCACTAGAACGTTCTCTACCAGACTCTAGAGCTGGGACCATATTCCCCCCACACACCCACTAGAACGTTTTCTACCAGACTCTAGAGCTGGGACCATATTCCCCCCACCCACTAGAACGTTTTCTACCAGACTCTAGAGCTGGGACCATATTCCCCCCACACACCCACTAGAACGTTTTCTACCAGACTCTAGAGCTGGGACCATATTCCCCCCACCCACTAGAACGTTTTCTACCAGACTCTAGAGCTGGGACCATATTCCCAACATCGCCCTGCTCTCCCCCAGTTTATCTGACGTTGGTCATTTGGGGGATTAGCCAACATAACATTCTTCCATATTGTTTGGTCGTCAATAGTAACGTGCATTAATCTGCTTCCTGCAATGAAAGTATCGTCCCTGTTTCACTGTCTGCCCTCACTTCCTCTTCTCACAGCCTGCCCTCACTTCCTCTCCTCACTGCCTGCCCTCACTTCCTCTCCTCATTACAAACAGAGTAGGGTAATTGAGATGCGCCTGAGAAAACGGAGTGGCTCTATGTCTACCAAGCAACGTTTTTGGAGAACATACAATTTACTGTTCGAGCAACGATCACATTTTGAGTTAGCAATCTAGCTGATGTGTTTTGAGTTCCCATTTCCTCAGGTGGTGAATTATATAGCCTAGGCCAGTATTCACAAAAAAACAGCCAGGCAAATTAATCTCTAAAGAGACTAAATAAATCTGATCATTCTGGATCCTATTTTATCATGTTGCACATTAAACTATCCATCATTCATTCCCTGAACATGTTAAAACGTCTTCCCTGGGAAAAAGTCAGCCTAGAGCCCTCCCATTAACGGAGAAGTCAGCCTAGAGCCCTCCCGTTAACAGAGAAGTCAGCCTAGAGCCCTCCCATTAACGGAGAAGTCGGCCTAGAGCCCTCCCGATAACGGAGAAGTCGGCCTAGAGCCCTCCCGTTAACGGAGAAGTCGGCCTAGAGCCCTCCTGTTAACGGAGAAGTCGGCCTAGAGCCCTCCCGTTAACAGAGAAGTCGGCCTAGAGCCCTCCCGTTAACAGAGAAGTCGGCCTAGAGCCCTCCCGTTAACAGAGAAGTCAGCCTAGAGCCCTCCCATTAACGGAGAAGTCAGCCTAGAGCCCTCCCGTTAACGGAGAAGTCGGCCTAGAGCCCTCCTGTTAACGGAGAAGTCGGCCTAGAGCCCTCCCACGTTAAAACGGAGAAGTCGGCCTAGAGCCCTCCCGTTAACGGAGAAGTCGGCCTAGAGCCCTCCTGTTAACGGAGAAGTCGGCCTAGAGCCCTCCCGTTAACAGAGAAGTCGGCCTAGAGCCCTCCCGTTAACGGAGAAGTCGGCCTAGAGCCCTCCCGTTAACAGAGAAGTCGGCCTAGAGCCCTCCCGTTAACAGAGAAGTCGGCCTAGAGCCCTCCCGTTAACGGAGAAGTCGGCCTCGAGCCCTCCCATTAACGGAGAAGTCGGCCTCGAGACCTCCCGTTAACGGAGAAGTCGGCCTAGAGCCCTCCCCGTTAACGGAGAAGTCGGCCTAGAGCCCTCCCGTTAACGGAGAAGTCGGCCTAGAGCCCTCCCCGTTAAAATGGACAATTCGGCCTAGAGCCCTCCCACGTTAAAACGGACAAGTCGGCCTAGAGCCCTTCCACGTTAAAACGGACAAGTCGGCCTAGAGCCCTACCACGTTAAAACGGACAAGTCGGCCTAGAGCCCTACCACGTTAAAACGTACAAGTCAGCCTAGAGCCCTTCCACGTTAAAACGGACAAGTCAGCCTAGACCCCTTCCACGTTAAAACAGACAAGTCGGCCTAGAGCCCTCCCTTTAACGGAGAAGTCGGCCTCGAGCCCTCCCGATAACGGAGGAGTCGGCCTAGAGCCCTCCCATTAACAGAGAAGTCGGCCTAGAGCCCTCCCGTTAACAGAGAAGTCGGCCTAGAGCCCTCCCGTTAACAGAGAAGTCGGCCTAGAGCCCTCCCATTAACAGAGAAGTCGGCCTAGAGCCCTCCCGTTAACAGAGAAGTCGGCCTAGAGCCCTCCCGTTAACAGAGAAGTCGGCCTAGAGCCCTCCTGTTAACGGAGAAGTCGGCCTAGAGCCCTCCTGTTAACGGAGAAGTCGGCCTAGAGCCCTCCCGTTAACAGAGAAGTCGGCCTCGAGCCCTCCCATTAACGGAGAAGTCGGCCTCGAGACCTCCCGTTAACGGAGAAGTCGGCCTAGAGCCCTCCTGTTAACGGACAGGTCGGCCTTTTGGAAAGTAACTGTGAATAATAATATAGCATTGTAATGATAATAGTGTTGTAATAATAATAGTGTTGTAATAATAATAGTGTTATAATAATAGTGTTGTTATAATAATAGTGTTGTAATAATAATAGTGTTATAATAATAGTGTTGTAATAATAATAGTGTTGTATTAATAATAGTGTTATAATAATAGTGTTGTATTAATAATAGTGTTGTAATAATAATAGTGTTGTATTAATAATAGTGTTATAATAATAGTGTTGTATTAATAATAGTGTTGTATTAATAATAGTGTTGTTATATAGTGTTGTATTAATAATAGTGTAGTATTAATAATAGTGTTATAATAATAGTGTTGTATTAATAATAGTGTTATAATAATAGTGTTGTTATAATAATAGTGTTGTAATAATAATAGTGTTGTAATAATAATAGTGTTGTATTAATAATAGTGTTGTATTAATAATAGTGTTGTAATAATAATAGTGTAGTATTAATAATAGTGTTGTAATAATAATAGTGTTATAATAATAATAGTGTTGTAATAATAATAGTGTTGTAATAATAATAGTGTTGTATTAATAATAGTGTTGTAATAATAATAGTGTTGTATTAATAATAGTGTTGTATTAATAATAGTGTTGTTATATAGTGTTGTATTAATAATAGTGTAGTATTAATAATAGTGTTATAATAATAGTGTTGTTATAATAATAGTGTTGTATTAATAATAGTGTTATAATAATAGTGTTGTTATAATAATAGTGTTGTAATAATAATAGTGTTGTAATAATAATAGTGTTGTAATAATAATAGTGTTGTATTAATAATAGTGTTGTTATATAGTGTTGTATTAATAATAGTGTAGTATTAATAATAGTGTTATAATAATAGTGTTGTTATAATAATAGTGTTGTATTAATAATAGTGTTATAATAATAGTGTTGTTATAATAATAGTGTTGTAATAATAATAGTGTTGTAATAATAATAGTGTTATAATAATAGTGTTGTAATAATAATAGTGTTGTATTAATAATAGTGTTATAATAATAGTGTTGTATTAATGATAGTGTTGTAATAATAATAGTGTTGTAATAATAATAGTGTTGTATTAATAATAGTGTTATAATAATAGTGTTGTATTAATAATAGTGTTGTAATAATAATAGTGTTGTAATAATAATAGTGTTATATAGTGTTGTATTAATAATAGTGTTGTATTAATAATAGTGTTGTAATAATAATAGTGTTGTAATAATAATAGTGTTGTATTAATAATAGTGTTGTATTAATAATAGTGTTGTAATAATAATAGTGTAGTATTAATAATAGTGTTGTAATAATAATAGTGTTATAATAATAGTGTTGTATTAATAATAGTGTTGTAATAATAATAGTGTTGTATTAATAATAGTGTTATAATAATAGTGTTGTATTAATAATAGTGTTGTATTAATAATAGTGTTATAATAATAGTGTTGTATTAATAATAGTGTTGTATTAATAATAGTGTTGTAATAATAATAGTGTTGTAATAATAATAGTGTTGTTATATAGTGTTGTATTAATAATAGTGTTGTATTAATAATAGTGTTGTTATAATAATAGTGTTGTAATAATAATAGTGTTGGATTAATAATAGTGTTGTAATAATAATAGTGTTGTATTAATAATAGTGTTGTATTAATAATAGTGTTGTAATAATAATAGTGTTGTATTAATAATAGTGTTGTAATAATAGTGTTGTAATAATAATAGTGTTATAATAATAGTGTTGTATTAATAATAGTGTTGTTATAATAATAGTGTTGTAATAATAATAGTGTTGGATTAATAATAGTGTTGTAATAATAATAGTGTTGTTATATAGTGTTGGATTAATAATAGTCTTTTAATAATAATAGTGTTGTAATAATAATAGTGTTATATTAATAATAGTGTTGTATTAATAATAGTGTTGGATTAATAATAGTGTTGTTATATAGTGTTGGATTAATAATAGTGTTGTATTAATAATAGTGTTGTAATAATAATAGTGTTGTTATATAGTGTTGTATTAATAATAGTGTTGTAATAATAATAGTGTTGTAATAATAATAGTGTTGTTATATAGTGTTGGATTAATAATAGTGTTGTATTAATAATAGTGTTGTAATAATAATAGTGTTATATTAATAATAGTGTTGTTATATAGTGTTGTAATAATAATAGTGTTATATTAATAATAGTGTTGTAATAATAATAGTGTTGTTATATAGTGTTGTATTAATAATAGTGTTGTAATAATAATAGTGTTGTAATAATAATAGTGTTGTTATATAGTGTTGTAATAATAATAGTGTTGTATTAATAATAGTGTTGTAATAATAATAGTGTTGGATTAATAATAGTGTTGTAATAATAATAGTGTTGTAATAATAATAGTGTTATATTAATAATAGTGTTGTAATAATAATAGTGTTGTAATAATAATAGTTGTTATATAGTGTTGTATTAATAATAGTGTTGTATTAATAATAGTGTTGTATTAATAATAGTGTTGTATTAATAATAGTGTTGTTATATAGTGTTGGATTAATAATAGTGTTGTATTAATAATAGTGTTGTAATAATAATAGTGTTGTTATATAGTGTTGTATTAATAATAGTGTTGTTATAATAATAGTGTTGTAATAATAATAGTGTTGTTATATAGTGTTGTATTAATAATAGTGTTGTTATAATAATAGTGTTGTAATAATAATAGTGTTGTTATATAGTGTTGTATTAATAATAGTGTTGTAATAATAATAGTGTTGTATTAATAATAGTGTTGTATTAATAATAGTGTTATATAGTGTTGGATTAATAATAGTGTTGTATTAATAATAGTGTTGTAATAATAATAGTGTTGTAATAATAATAGTGTTGTATTAATAATAGTGTTGTATTAATAATAGTGTTGTTATATAGTGTTGTATTAATAATAGTGTTGTATTAATAATAGTGTTGTAATAATAATATTGTTGTAATAATAATAGTGTTGTTATAATAATAGTGTTGTTATATAGTGTTGTATTAATAATAATGTTGTTATATAGTGTTGTATTAATAATAATGTTGTAATAATAATAGTGTTGTATTAATAATAGTGTTGTATTAATAATAATGTTGTATTAATAATAGTGTTGTATTAATAATAGTGTTGTTATATAGTGTTGTTATATAGTGTTGGATTAATAATAGTGTTGTTATATAGTGTTGTTATATAGTGTTGTATTAATAATAGTGTTGTTATATAGTGTTGTTATATAGTGTTGGATTAATAATAGTGTTGTTATATAGTGTTGTTATATATATTATATATATATATATATATATATGTTATATATATTGTATTAATAATAGTGTTGTTATATAGTGTTGTATTAATAATAGTGTTGTTATATAGTGTTGTTATATAGTGTTGTATTAATAATAGTGTTGTTATATAGTGTTGTTATATAGTGTTGTATTAATAATAGTGTTGTTATATAGTGTTGTTATATAGTGTTGTATTAATAATAGTGTTGTTATATAGTGTTCTTATATAGTGTTGGATTAATAATAGTGTTGTTATATAGTGTTGTTATATAGTGTTGTTATATAGTGTTGTATTAATAATAGTGTTGTTATATAGTGTTGTTATATAGTGTTGGATTAATAATAGTGTTGTTATATAGTGTTGTTATATAGTGTTGTATTAATAATAGTGTTGTATTAATAATAGTGTTGTTATATAGTGTTGTTATATAGTGTTGGATTAATAATAGTGTTGTTATATAGTGTTGTTATATAGTGTTGTATTAATAATAGTGTTGTATTAATAATAGTGTTGGATTAATAATAGTGTTTTAATAATAATAGTGTTGTATTAATAATAGTGTTGGATTAATAATAGTGTTGTTATATAGTGTTGGATTAATAATAGTGTTGTATTAATAATAGTGTTGTATTAATAATAGTGTTGTAATAATAATAGTGTTGTAATAATAATAGTGTTGTATTAATAATAGTGTTGTAATAATAATAGTGTTATAATAATAGTGTTGTATTAATAATAGTGTTATAATAATAGTGTTGTATTAATAATAGTGTTGTAATAATAATAGTGTTGTAATAATAATAGTGTTATATAGTGTTGGATTAATAATAGTGTTGTTATATAGTGTTGGATTAATAATAGTGTTGTTATATAGTGTTGTTATATAGTGTTGGATTAATAATAGTATTTTAATAATAATAGTGTTGTATTAATAATAGTGTTGTAATAATAATAGTGTTGTATTAATAATAGTGTTGTTATATAGTGTTGGATTAATAATAGTGTTGTATTAATAATAGTGTTGTATTAATAATAGTGTTGTATTAATAATAGTGTTGTTATATAGTGTTGTATTAATAATAGTGTTGTTATATAGTGTTGGATTAATAATAGTGTTTTAATAATAATAGTGTTGTATTAATAATAGTGTTGTAATAATAATAGTGTTGTATTAATAATAGTGTTGTTATATAGTGTTGTATTAATAATAGTGTTGTATTTATAATAGTGTTGTTATATAGTGTTGGATTAATAATAGTGTTGTATTAATAATAGTGTTGTAATAATAATAGTGTTGTATTAATAATAGTGTTGTTATATAGTGTTGGATTAATAATAGTGTTGTTATATAGTGTTGGATTAATAATAGTGTTGTATTAATAATAGTGTTGTTATATAGTGTTGGATTAATAATAGTGTTGTATTAATAATAGTGTTGTATTAATAATAGTGTTGTAATAATAATAGTGTTGTATTAATAATAGTGTTGTAATAATAATAGTGTTGTATTAATAATAGTGTTGTATTAATAATAGTGTTGTATTAATAATAGTGTTGTATTAATAATAGTGTTGTTATATAGTGTTGGATTAATAATAGTATTTTAATAATAATAGTGTTGTATTAATAATAGTGTTGTAATAATAATAGTGTTGTATTAATAATAGTGTTGTTATAATAATATTGTTGTAATAATAATAGTGTTGTTATAATAATAGTGTTGTTATATAGTGTTGTATTAATAATAATGTTGTATTAATAATAGTGTTGTAATAATAATAGTGTTGGATTAATAATAGTGTTGTTATATAGTGTTGTTATATAGTGTTGTTATATAGTGTTGTATTAATAATAGTGTTGTTATATAGTGTTGTTATATAGTGTTGTTATATAGTGTTGTATTAATAATAGTGTTGTTATATAGTGTTGTTATATAGTGTTGGATTAATAATAGTGTTGTTATATAGTGTTGTTATATAGTGTTGTATTAATAATAGTGTTGTATTAATAATAGTGTTGTTATATAGTGTTGTATTAATAATAGTGTTGTATTAATAATAGTGTTGTTATATAGTGTTGTTATATAGTGTTGGATTAATAATAGTGTTTTAATAATAATAATGTTGTATTAATAATAGTGTTGTATTAATAATAGTGTTGTATTAATAATAGTGTTGTTATATAGTGTAGTATTAATAATAGTGTTGTTATATAGTGTTGTATTAATAATAGTGTTGTTATATAGTGTTGTTATATAGTGTTGTATTAATAATAGTGTTGTTATATAGTGTTGTTATATAGTGTTGGATTAATAATAGTGTTGTTATATAGTGTTGTTATATAGTGTTGTTATATAGTGTTGTATTAATAATAGTGTTGTATTAATAATAGTGTTGTTATATAGTGTTGTTATATAGTGTTGTATTAATAATAGTGTTGTATTAATAATAGTGTTGTTATATAGTGTTGTATTAATAATAGTGTTGTATTAATAATAGTGTTGTATTAATAATAGTGTTATATAGTGTTGTATTAATAATAGTGTTGTAATAATAATAGTGTTGTAATAATAATAGTGTTGTAATAATAATAGTGTTGTAATAATAATAGTGTTGTAATAATAGTGTTGTATTAATAATAGTTTTGTATTAATAATAGTGTTGTAATAATAATAGTGTTGGATTAATAATAGTGTTTTATTAATAATAGTGTTATATAGTGTTGGATGACTAATAGTGTTGTATTAATAATAGTGTTGTATTAATAATAGTGTTGTATTAATAATAGTGTTGTTATAATAATAGTGTTGTAATAATAATAGTGTTGTATTAATAATAGTGTTGTATTAATAATAGTGTTGTATTAATAATAGTGCTGTATTAATAATAGTGTTGTATTAATAATAGTGTTGTATTAATAATAGTGTTGTATTAATAATAGTGTTATATTAATAATAGTGTTGTATTAATAATAGTGCTGTATTAATAATAGTGTTGTATTAATAATAGTGTTGTATTAATAATAGTGTTGTATTAATAATAGTGTTGTATTAATAATAGTGTTGTATTAATAATAGTGCTGTATTAATAATAGTGTTGTATTAATAATAGTGTTGTATTAATAATAGTGTTGTATTAATAATAGTGTTATATTAATAATAGTGTTATATTAATGTATTAGTCGTTATTCAGCTAAATGGGTCAATTTATCGTGCTAACTTTTTGCAGATATCGCCAAGCTCTAACACTCACACGCTGGGAAGCGCACACACAGTCAGATGAGTCTGATTCAAGTTTGTGTGTGTGTGTGTGTGTAGGATCCAAAAGATTCCTCGTCTCCTGGTAGCAGCAGCTGATGGATATCTGTACCTCTATAACCTGGACCCACAGGAGGGGGGAGAGTGTACCCTGATGAAACAACACAGGTAACACACTGGTGAAACAACACCGGTAACACCCTGATGAAACAACACAGGTAACACTGAAACAACACAGGTAACACACTGATGAAACAACACAGGTAACACTGAAACAACACAAGTAACACCGAAACAACACAGGTAACACTGAAACAACACAGGTAACACTGAAACAACACAGGTAACACTGAAACAACACAGGTAACACTGAAACAACACAGGTAACACTGAAACAACACAGGTAACACACTAATGAAACAACACAGGTAACAAACACACTGATGAAACAACACAGGTAACACTGAAACAACACAAGTAACACCGAAACAACACAGGTAACACTGAAACAACACAGGTAACACTGAAACAACACAGGTAACACTGAAACAACACTGAAACAACACAGGTAACACTGAAACAACACAGGTAACACACTAATGAAACAACACAGGTAACAAACACACTGATGAAACAACACAGGTAACACTGAAACAACACAAGTAACACCGAAACAACACAGGTAACACTGAAACAACACAGGTAACACTGAAACAACACAGGTAACACACTGATGAAACAACACAGGTAACACTGAAACAACACAGGTAACACTGAAACAACACAGGTAACACTGAAACAACACAGGTAACACACTAATGAAACGACACAGGTAACACTGAAACAACACTGGTAACACTGAAACAACACAGGTAACACTGAAACAACACAGGCAACACACTGATGAAACAACACAGGTAACACACTAATGAAACAACACAGGTAACACTGAAACAACACAGGTAGCACTGAAACAACACAGGTAACACTGAAACAACACAGGCAACACACTGATGAAACAACACAGGTAACACACTAATGAAACAACACAGGTAACACTGATGAAACAACACAGGTAACACACTGGTGAAACAACACAGGTAACAGCGAAACAACACAGGTAACACTGAAACAACACAGGTAACACTGAAACAACACAGGTAGCACTGAAACAACACAGGTAACACTGAAACAACACAGGCAACACACTAATGAAACAACACAGGTAACAAACACACTGATGAAACAACACAGGTAACACTGAAACAACACAGGTAACACTGAAACAACACAGGTAACACACTAATGAAACAACACAGGTAACACACTGATGAAACAACACAGGTAACACTGAAACAACACAGGTAACACTGAAACAACACAGGTAGCACTGAAACAACACAGGTAACACACTGATGAAACAACACAGGTAACACTGAAACAACACAGATAACACACTAATGAAACGACAAAGGTAACACTGAAACAACACGGATAACACTGAAACAACACAGGTAACACTGAAACAACACAGGCAACACACTGATGAAACAACACAGGTAACACTGAAACAACACAGGTAACACTGAAACAACACAGGTAACACACTAATGAAACGACACAGGTAACACTGAAACAACACTGGTAACACTGAAACAACACAGGTAACACTGAAACAACACAGGCAACACACTGATGAAACAACACAGGTAACACACTAATGAAACAACACAGGTAACACTGAAACAACACAGGTAGCACTGAAACAACACAGGTAACACTGAAACAACACAGGCAACACACTGATGAAACAACACAGGTAACACACTAATGAAACAACACAGGTAACACTGATGAAACAACACAGGTAACACACTGGTGAAACAACACAGGTAACAGCGAAACAACACAGGTAACACTGAAACAACACAGGTAACACTGAAACAACACAGGTAGCACTGAAACAACACAGGTAACACTGAAACAACACAGGCAACACACTAATGAAACAACACAGGTAACAAACACACTGATGAAACAACACAGGTAACACTGAAACAACACAGGTAACACTGAAACAACACAGGTAACACACTAATGAAACAACACAGGTAACACACTGATGAAACAACACAGGTAACACTGAAACAACACAGGTAACACTGAAACAACACAGGTAGCACTGAAACAACACAGGTAACACACTGATGAAACAACACAGGTAACACTGAAACAACACAGATAACACACTAATGAAACGACAAAGGTAACACTGAAACAACACGGATAACACTGAAACAACACAGGTAACACTGAAACAACACAGGCAACACACTGATGAAACAACACAGGTAACACTGAAACAACACAGGTAACACTGAAACAACACAGGTAACACTGAAACAACACAGGTAGCACTGAAACAACACAGGTAACACTGAAACAACACAGGTAACACTGAAACAACACAGGCAACACACTGATGAAACAACACAGGTAACACACTAATGAAACAACACAGGTAACACTGAAACAACACAGGTAACAGCGAAACAACACAGGTAACACTGAAACAACACAGGTAGCACTGAAACAACACAGGTAACACAGGTAACACACTGATGAAACAACACAGGTAACAGTGAAACAACACAGGTAACACTGAAACAACACAGGTAACACTGAAACAACACAGGTAACACATTGATGAAACAACGCAGGGTCCTGGGCTCCATTCTTCAATGCCAGGGTCGTGGGCTCCATTCCTGCTCGGGCCACACATATGTCTTCATTGAAAGTAGCTTTGGATAAAAGTGTCTGTTAAATGTTATACAGTATATGAACTTAAATCATTCTGTTCCTCAGGTTAGACGGCAGTGCTGAGCCGCCCAATGAGATCCTGGAACAGGGGTCACATGACCGACCCCTTACTGCACAGACCTACAACACTGCTGGGATGAAAGGTACACACACCCCAGGGCGCCGTTAGTCAAATTGGCACCGGACAACCTGGGCCGGCAGGTAGCCTAGTGGTTAGAGCGTTGGGTCAGTAACCGAAAGGTTGCTGGATCAAATCCCTGAGAATGTCCTTCTGCCCTGAACAAGGCAGTTTCTTTATTTTTAATTTATTTAACCTTTATTTAACGAGGCAAGTCAGTTAAGAACAATTTCTTCTTTACAATGACGGCCTACCAGGGAACAGTGGGTTCAGGGGTATATATATATATATATATAACCTTCACTAAAGTTTGGAACAGGCTATATTGCAGCAATGACCAAGAAAGACTAGGACCTACCGTACCCAACAAATGACAGTGATAGGCTATTTCTTTGACAACAGGCCTACTTATTTATTTATTTTTTATTTAACCTTTATTTAACCAGGAAGTTTAATGAGATTAAAATCTATTTTTCAAGAGCGCCCTGGCCAAGATAGGCAGCACCAAGTCATTACAAAGAAATTACAGACAGACAACATGAAAAACTACAAGTAATCTAGTAAAAACCATTGAATTCACAAGAGTATAAAACAGCAAATTAAAAACATTGACAGGTCAGGGAATCAGCCTCAAGATCATTCATCAGTGATTTAAAAACACCAATCGGGACAAGTTCTTCCAGTTTAAAAGTATTTTGTAAGGCGTTCCAAGACGATGGCGCAGAGGACATAAAAGCCCTTTTACCAAATTCAGTTCGGACATTTGGAACAGTTAGCAGGATAAAGTCCAGCGAACGAAGAGACGACCCACCACATTTCTGAACAATAAAAATGCCCAAATAAAAAGGTAGTAATCCCAAAATGGCTTTGTAAATAAAAGTATACCAGTGACTGAGCCTACGAGTGACTAGAGAAGGCCAGCCAACTCAGTGGTGCGTAAGGGTTTTGCAGTTTAAAATAAATCTCAAAGTGCCATGGTGAAGAGTGTCAATTGATCTCAAACACTGAGCGGAAGCATTCATATATAAAATATCCCCATAGTCTAGTAAAGGCATAAATGTAGCTGATACTAGCCTCCTTCTGGCTTCAAAAGAAAAACGGCCTTATTCCTAAAATAAAATCCATATTTCATATTTGAATATGCATTTTAAAAGAGAGGCCGTCATCAATTAAAATTCCAAGATATTTATATGAGGTTACAACCTCAGTCTCCTTGCCCTGACAGGTAGTATCCAAGATATTTATATGAGGTTACAACCTCAGTCTCCTTGCCCTGACAGGTAGTATCCAAGATATTTATATGAGGTTACAACCTCAGTCTCCTTGCCCTGACAGGTAGTATCCAAGATATTTATATGAGGTTACAACCTCAGTCTTGCCCTGACAGGTAGTAGTAATAAGTGGTAGGTTCAGAGGTCTAACAACATTAGTTTAGTTTTGTCAGTATTGAGGATAAGCTTCAATTAACACAAGGTATGTTGAACAGTATAAAAAGCAGTTTGCAAGTTCTGGAAAGCTTTTGTAAGAGACGAGGCACAACAGTAAATAACAGTATCATCAGCATAAAAATGAAGTTGTGCATTTTGGACATTTTTGTCTAAATCATTTATATAAATAGTGAATAAGAGAGGACCAAGTACAGAGCCTTGGGGCTCACCTTTCAAGACAGACAATTTAACAGACATAAGCCCATCAAATTGAGTGCACTGAGTTCTATCAGACAGATAGTTAGCAAACCATGCAACTGCATGCTCTGAAAGACCTACACTCGACAATCTCTGCCTTAGTATAGCATGATCAACTGTATCAAAAGCCTTAGAGAGATCAATAAAAAGTGAGACACAGTGCTTTGAGATTGGCTTATAATTATTTAAAAGTGTTGGATCTCCCCCTTTTAAAAGTGGTAGGACAAATGCTGATTTCCAGATCTTTGGAATTTCATTACATTCCAGGGTTAGATTGAACAGAGATATAAGTGGTTCAGCTATGAAATTAGCTGCCAGATTTAAAAAGCAGGGATCAAGAAGATCAGGACCTGCAGGCTTTCTCTGATCTAAGGATTTCAGGGCTTTATGTACCACCTGCACTGAGAATGGCAAAAAGTTTGACCAGCTCTCACTGGTTCATCCACACAGGGTTGTACAGAGGACACTGAATCAAACAGTCTACCAGATGATACAAAGTGCTCATTGAAACAATTTAGCATTTCAGTTTTGTCATATACAGCAACAGAGTCCTTCAAAACACATGACGGTAATTCATTAACATTACTGTTACCAGACATAGACTTAATAGCCTTCCAAAACTTTCTAGGGTCATTCAGGTTATCAGTGGTAACAGACATAAAATATTCAGACATGGCCTAACCCATCATTAGCTTGAACTAAATACGGAGAAAGAAAATGGCTCAACAGAATGAAACAAAACACATTTGCCGACAATAACAATTAAAATAAATAAATAAAAGTTAAAAAATGACATCCTACCTGAATGGTGAGTTTCACAGTAGCCTGCATTTGGCCATGCTAACGCTTTTCTCATCTTTGTCCACTACATATTAAAATGTGTCCATACATGGGCTTTTCACTGTAGGCATACTCTCTGACTTAGATTTTACTTCAAGGAAAAAGGCCTCCATCTTCGCAATCAACATTAGCCTCGGCCAAGGCTCTTCTCTCCCTGTCCTCAGCAGCAGGCACACGATCAGGCTGCGAGCAAGAAGTGAGCGAATGGTGCTGAAGCGTGAAATCAGGGTGCATGATGGGCAGCCCCAGAGAATTTGGCCGGCTACGATTATATTTATCGGCTATTAATTTATTTCATCGGCCAAAAGCCGGCAATTACCGGCTAACAGAAAACCCTTACTGCACGCTCCCTCAAACTGAGACATCTGTGGCATTCTGTTGTGTGGTAAAACCGCACATTTTAGAGTGACCTTTTATTGTCCCCAGCACAAGGTGCACCTGTGTTGTTTAGTCAGCTTCTTGATATGCCACACCTGTTAGGTGGATGGATTATCTTGGCGAAGGAGAAATGCTCACTAACAGGGAGGTAAACAAATTTGTGCACAAAATTATAGAGAAAGAAGCTTTTTGTGCCAATTCAGGGCTAAAACAAATATGTGGAATGTCTGGTGGTCCCCGAGGAGAGGGTTGGGAAGTACTGCACAGATTCAGTAATGAGCCAGATGTTTCACATGATGTATAAATGTGAAGCATCCTGGTCGGCGTTTCCTATCACTACCAAATATGGTGATGAGAGGAAGCCCAGTGGGAGAAGATGGAGCGAGATAAATCTTGCCCGACATTCTGCAAATGTTCTCATCGATTAAACATTTGATCTCCATACAGTTTCTGTTTCCAGAACTGGAATCTGTAACAGAGCGGACTGTGTTTTGTAGACTTTAACATTTGATCTCTCTGTAACAGAGCGGACTGTGTTTTGTAGACTTTAACATTTGATCTCTCTGTAACAGAGCGGACTGTGTTTTGTAGACTTTAACATTTGATCTCTCTGTAACAGAGCGGACTGTGTTTTGTAGACTTTACCCTTTTGATCTCTCTGTAACAGAGCGGACTGTGTTTTGTAGACTTTACCCTTTTGATCTCTCTGTAACAGAGCGGACTGTGTTTTGTAGACTTTACCCTTTTGATCTCTCTGTAACAGAGCGGGCTGTGTTTTGTAGACTTTACCCTTTTGATCTCTCTGTAACAGAGCGGACTGTGTTTTGTAGACTTTACCCTTTTGATCTCTCTGTAACAGAGCGGACTGTGTTTTGTAGACTTAAACATTTGATCTCTCTGTAACAGAGCGGACTGTGTTTTGTAGACTTTACCCTTTTGATCTCTCTATAACAGAGCGGACTGTGTTTTGTAGACTTTACCCTTTTGATCTCTCTGTAACAGAGCGGACTGTGTTTTGTAGACTTAAACATTTGATCTCTCTGTAACAGAGCGGACTGTGTTTTGTAGACTTTACCCTTTTGATCTCTCTGTAACAGAGCGGACTGTGTTTTGTAGACTTTAACATTTGATCTCTCTGTAACAGAGCGGACTGTGTTTTGTAGACTTTACCCTTTTGATCTCTCTGTAACAGAGCGGGCTGTGTTTTGTAGACTTAAACATTTGATCTCTCTGTAACAGAGCGGACTGTGTTTTGTAGACTTTACCCTTTTGATCTCTCTGTAACAGAGCGGGCTGTGTTTTGTAGACTTTACCCTTTTGATCTCTCTGTAACAGAGCGGACTGTGTTTTGTAGACTTTAACATTTGATCTCTCTGTAACAGAGCGGACTGTGTTTTGTAGACTTTACCCTTTTGATCTCTCTGTAACAGAGCGGGCTGTGTTTTGTAGACTTTACCCTTTTGATCTCTCTGTAACAGAGCGGACTGTGTTTTGTAGACTTTACCCTTTTGCCAACGTTTCAAAAAAATTGTGTTGTTTAGAAGGAGTGCAAGGGGGAATTAAGTTATGGCACACGTGCACTTCTCAGAGTAGGCATTCCCTAATGGAAATATGCAAATAACTAATAAAATTCGCCAATAGGATCTCACTAGCTCATGCTTGGCTCTGCCCACTATGATTCATGTGCTCCCATTGGGTTAGTTAGACAGATATTTGTTCCTGCCCTATGAGATGACGTGCTAATACTTTTCAGACTAAGTTCCTTTTCAGGGTTTTATTTGAATGTGACCACCCACCAGCATGGCATTGTTATTCATCAAAAACAGCTGCTAAGTTCTTCCTCTTGTTGACTGAGCTGATCCAACAAGCCTTTCCATGTAGTTCTTCCTCTTGTTGACTGGTCTGATCCAACAAGCCTTTCCATGTAGTTCTTCCTCTTGTTGACTGGTCTGATCCAACAAGCCTTTCCATGTAGTTCTTCCTCTTGTTGACTGGGCTGATCCAACAAGCCTTTCCATGTAGTTCTTCCTCTGGGCTGATCCAACAAGCCTTTCCATGTAGTTCTTCCTCTTGTTGACTGGTCTGATCCAACAAGCCTTTCCATGTAGTTCTTCCTCTGGGCTGATCCAACAAGCCTTTCCATGTAGTTCTTCCTCTGGGCTGATCCAACAAGCCTTTCCATGTAGTTCCTCCTCTGGGCTGATCCAACAAGCCTTTCCATGTAGTTCTTCCTCTGGGCTGATCCAACAAGCCTTTCCATGTAGTTCTTCCTCTTGTTGACTGGTCTGATCCAACAAGCCTTTCCATGTAGTTCTTCCTCTTGTTGACTGGGCTGATCCAACAAGCCTTTCCATGTAGTTCTTCCTCTTGTTGACTGGGCTGATCCAACAAGCCTTTCCATGTAGTTCTTCCTCTGGGCTGATCCAACAAGCCTTTCCATGTAGTTCTTCCTCTGGGCTGATCCAACAAGCCTTTCCATGTAGTTCTTCCTCTGGGCTGATCCAACAAGCCTTTCCATGTAGTTCTTCCTCTTGTTGACTGAGCTGATCCAACAAGCCTTTCCATGTAGTTCTTCCTCTTGTTGACTGGTCTGATCCAACAAGCCTTTCCATGTAGTTCTTCCTCTGGGCTGATCCAACAAGCCTTTCCATGTAGTTCTTCCTCTTGTTGACTGAGCTGATCCAACAAGCCTTTCCATGTAGTTCTTCCTCTTGTTGACTGGTCTGATCCAACAAGCCTTTCCATGTAGTTCTTCCTCTGGGCTGATCCAACAAGCCTTTCCATGTAGTTCTTCCTCTGGGCTGATCCAACAAGCCTTTCCATGTAGTTCTTCCTCTTGTTGACTGGGCTGATCCAACAAGCCTTTCCATGTAGTTCTTCCTCTTGTTGACTGGGCTGATCCAACAAGCCTTTCCATGTAGTTCTTCCTCTTGTTGACTGGTCTGATCCAACAAGCCTTTCCATGTAGTTCTTCCTCTGAGCTGATCCAACAAGCCTTTCCATGTAGTTCTTCCTCTGGGCTGATCCAACAAGCCTTTCCATGTAGTTCTTCCTCTGGGCTGATCCAACAAGCCTTTCCATGTAGTTCTTCCTCTGGGCTGATCCAACAAGCCTTTCCATGTAGTTCTTCCTCTGGGCTGATCCAACAAGCCTTTCCATGTAGTTCTTCCTCTGGGCTGATCCACCAAGCCTTTCCATGTAGTTCTTCCTCTTGTTGACTGAGCTGATCCAACAAGCCTTTCCATGTAGTTCTTCCTCTGGGCTGATCCAACAAGCCTTTCCATGTAGTTCTTCCTCTTGTTGACTGAGCTGATCCAACAAGCCTTTCCATGTAGTTCTTCCTCTTGTTGACTGGGCTGATCCAACAAGCCTTTCCATGTAGTTCTTCCTCTTGTTGACTGAGCTGATCCAACAAGCCTTTCCATGTAGTTCTTCCTCTGGGCTGATCCAACAAGCCTTTCCATGTAGTTCTTCCTCTGGGCTGATCCAACTAAGCCTTTCCATGTAGTTCTTCCTCTGGGCTGATCCAACAAGCCTTTCCATGTAGTTCTTCCTCTTGTTGACTGGGCTGATCCAAACATGGAAATTCAAATATGGGGGTGCAAACGTATATTTTTGCACGTCCACTTCTAACCATAAAATGATGATAATCAGCCCAGCTCCGCCCGGGGTTGGCTGGTGTAGGCCGACATTGTTAATTAGAATTTGTTCTTAACTGACTTGCCTCGTAAAACACTTTTATTTTTATAACCTATTGGATAATTTGTCAATTTTGACCTATTTTTTTGATAGTATGTGGATAAGAAAACAAAAAAAGATTATACTGTATACACTACGTAGTAGTAGTACTGTAGTACAGTAACAGCAGTGGTAGCATCAGGGTATCCCTCCACTGGGTAGGAGCAGGGTATCCCTCCACTGGGTAGGAGCAGGGTATCCCACTACTTGGTCTGGTAGAAGCAGGGTATCCCTCCACTGGGTAGAAGCAGGGTATCCCTCCACTGGGTAGAAGCAGGGTATCCCTCCACTGGGTAGAAGCAGGGTATCCCTCCACTGGGTAGGAGCAGGGTATCCCTCCACTGGGTAGGAGCAGGGTATCCCTCCACTGGGTAGCAGCAGGGTATCCCTCCACTGGGTAGGAGCAGGGTATCCCACTACTTGGTCTGGTAGAAGCAGGGTATCCATCCACTTGGTCTGGTAGCAGCAGGGTATCCCTCCACTGGGTAGCAGCAGGGTATCCCCCCACTTGGTCTGTTAGCAGCAGGGTATCCCTCCACTTGGTCTGGTAGCAGCAGGGTATCCCACCACTTGGTCTGGTAGAAGCAGGGTATCCATCCACTTGGTCTGGTAGCAGCAGGGTATCCCTCCACTTGGTCTGGGTAGCAGCAGGGTATCCCCCCACTTGGTCTGGTGGGATATCCTGACTCCTGACCTCTAACCCATGTCCTCTCCTCAGGTTACTGTGAGGAGGCGGGTGCAGTGGGAGGGGCGGGACTAGAGGATGACCTCAGCGATCTGCGATTGGACGATGAGAATGAAGAGCAGCCGCCACTCATCCTGGAGACGGACTGACTGACAGCTACAGCAACCAATCAGAGAGCCCCTCTGGTGCTGCTAGGAACATGTAACATGGAGGGTGGGATTAAAAACTCTCAGCGTTCAACAGCGCCTCTGTCTGTCTGTCTGTGGATGTATACATGTTTCTCCCTCCCTCCCTCTGTCTCCCTCCCTCCCCCTCGGTCTCCCTCCCTCCCTCCCTCTGTCTCCCTCCCTCCCCCTCTGTCTCCCTCCCTCCCTCCCTCTGTCCGCCTGTGCAGGTGACTCTTTAGCTTTGCATGTACATGTGCCAAGACCAGAACGCTACGCAACGCTCTAACAAGGACCTCTGAAGTGTGTGTGTGTGTGTGTGTGTGGGTGGGTGGGTGGGCTGAGCTGTAAATGTGTGTGCTGGGCATGTACATTAGCATACGTTAGCTTCCCAGTCGCTCACTGGCTACCCAATCAGATGAAGGCTCAGTGGACAAGCCTTGCCCCTTCTCGCTGAGGCCTTCAGACATTGGCAGATGAAATTGATTGACAGATCAGTCAGACCAGTGTCTGATTGGGCGAGGAATTTAATCCATAGAGATAGAGGACTCATCATGTATATCACCTGTTTTACCTTGGACATTGCCATCATCCACCATTTTAAAGTAGTCAACTGGGTGGGGATTACAATGGGTTGTAACTTCAATGGTGCTGTCACAGACTCTAATGGCACAGATACAAAGATGATTCCTCTATCTAACTCTATGGTGTAACCAGGGATGTAGCTAGGGGTGAGTGATGTTTAGCCAATAGAGGCCTACATTCCTGGAGGTGATGTCTGATTTGATTGGTCAGAAACTACAGGTAGTGACATCATCAAGGCGGGGCATGTCCACTGGGTCTCGTCAGACACATGCCTTCCCATGATCCTCTGGGGTGAGGCGGAGCGGCTGGACGGACGGGGTCACATGATCAGACGTTTTCTAATGATTCATGATTTTGTATAAAATGTGAAACGGTGATGATTGGGAAATAAATAAAGTCCATGTTGATGTAACTGACATGTTTCTGTGTCCTTCATGTTTCTGTGTCCTTCATGTTGATAACAGACATGTTTCTGTGTCCTTCATGTTGATAACAGACATGTTTCTGTGTCCTCCATGTTGATAACAGACATGTTTCTGTGTCCTTCATGTTGATAACAGACATGTTTCTGTGTCCTTCATGTTGATAACAGACAAGTTTCTGTGTCCTTCATGTTGATGTAACAGACATGTTTCTGTGTCCTTCATGTTGATAACATACATGTTTCTGTGTCCTTCATGTTGATAACAGACATGTTTCTGTGTCCTTCATGTTGATAACAGACATGTTTCTGTGTCCTTCATGTTGATAACAGACATGTTTCTGTGTCCTTCATGTTGATAACAGACATGTTTCTGTGTCCTTCATGTTGATAACAGACATGTTTCTGTGTCCTTCATGTTGATAACAGACATGTTTCTGTGTCCTTCATGTTGATGTCCTTTCTCTCTCTATAAGAGGACTCAAAACAAACTACAAATGCATCCAAGGAGTTTTGTAGAGTCACAAGCTTGATGTTGGAATTTTGGAATTGGAAAAAAAAAATATGGAATTTTCCTAAGCCCCTCTTTGTGGCACCTGACCACACGACTGAACAGTAGTCCAGGGGTGACAAAACTAGGGCCTGTAGGACCTGCCTTGTTGATAGTGCTGTTAAGATGTCAGAGTAGCGCTTTATTATGGACAGACGTCTCCCCATCTTAGCTACTGTTGTATCAACATGTTTTGACCATGACAGTTTACAATCCAGGGTTACTCCAAGCAGTTTAGTCACCTCCACTTGCTCTATTTCCACATTATTCATACAAGAGTTAGTTTAGTTGAGGTTTAGGGTTTAGTAATTGATTTGTCCCAAATACAATGCTTTTAGTTTTGGAAGCATTTAGGACTAACTTATGTCTTGCCACCCATTCTGAAACTGACTGCAGCTCTTTAAGGGTTGCAGTCATTTCAGTTGCTGAGGTAGCTGACGTGTATAGTGTTGAGTAATCCACATACATACACACTGGCTTTACTCAAAGCCAGTGGCATGTCATTAGTAAAGATTTAAAAAAGTCAGGGCCTAGACAGCTGCCCTGGGGAATTCCTATTTCTACCAGTAAGGGGCCTAGACAGCTGCCCTGGGGATTTCCTAATTCTACCTGGCTTATGTTGGGAGAGGCTTCCATTAGAAAACACCCTCTGTTTTCTGTTAGACAGGTAACTCTTGATCCACAGTATAGCAGGGGATGTAAGGCCAAAACACAGATGTTTTCCAGCAGCAGATGATGCTCTATCGTGTCAAAAGCTTCACCGAAGTCTAACAAAGCAGCTTTTTATTATCGATTTCTCTCAATCAATCATTAGTCATTTGTGTAAGTGTTGAATGCCCTTCTCCATAAGCGTTCTGAAAATCTATTGTTAATTTGTTTACTGTGAAATAGCTAGTATCAAACTTTGCTGTGGCCGGGCTCGTAGAAGCTGTAGGTAGGCACAGTGATTTGAGCTATCGATTGGCCAGCGCAGTAGGCGCACTCCATTAAAGCCACAGATTTGCTGGTCCGCCAGACAGGTGGAGTTTGTATTTCCAGACAATTGAAATGGTCGATAATGGGAACAGGGCTTCTGAATCAAGTGCACCTACCTCCAACCGGGCTTCTGAATTTTTACAATTTTATTTATCCGTTATTTTACCAGGTAAGTTGACTGAGAACACGTTCTCATTTGCAGCAACGACCTGGGGAATAGTTACAGGGGAGAGGAGGAGGGGGATGAATGAGCCAATTGTAAATGGGGGATTATTAGGTGACTGTGATGGTTTGAGGGCCAGATTGGGAATTTAGCCAGGACACCGGGGTTAACACCCCTACTCTTGCGATAAGTGCCATGGGATCTTTAATGACCTCAGAGAGTCAGGACACCCGTTTTAACGTCCCATCCGAAAGACGGCACCCTACACAGGGCAGTGTCCCCAATCACTGCCCTGGGGCATTGGGATATTTTTTTAGACCAGAGGAAAAAGTGCCTCCTACTGGCCCTCCAACACCACTTCCAGCAGCATCTGGTCTCCCATCCAGGAACTGACCAGGACCAATCAATCAATCAATCAATCAAATTGATTTTATATAGCCCTTCGTACATCAGCTGATATCTCAAAGTGCTGTACAGAAACCCAGCCTAAAACCCCAAACAGCAAGCAATGCAGGTGAAGAAGCACGGTGGCTAGGAAAAACTCCCTAGAAAGGCCAAAACCTAGGAAGAAACCTAGAGAGGAACCAGGCTATGTGGGGTGGCCAGTCCCCTTCTGGCTGTGCCAGGTGGAGATTATAACAAAACATGGTCAAGATGTTCAAATGTTCATAAATGACCAGCATGGTCGAATAATAATAAGGCAGAATAGTTGAAACTGGAGCAGCAGCACAGTCAGGTGGACTGGGGACAGCAAGGATTCATCATGTCAGGTATTCCTGGGGCATGGTCCTAGGGCTCAGGTCCTCCGAGAGAGAGAAAGAAAGAGAGAATTAGAGAGAGCATATGTGGGATGGCCAGTCCTCTTCTGGCTGTGCCGGGTGGAGATTATAACAGAACATGGCCAAGATGTTCAAATGTTCATAAATGACCAGCATGGTCGAATAATAATAAGGCAGAACAGTTGAAACTGGAGCAGCAGCACAGCCAGGTGGACTGGGGACAGCAAGGAGTCATCATGTCAGGTAGTCCTGGGGCATGGTCCTAGGACTCAGGTCCTCCGAGAGAGAGAAAGAGAGAAGGAGAGAATTAGAGAACGCACACTTAGATTCACACAGGACACCGAATAGGACAGGAGAAGTACTCCAGATATAACAAACTGACCCTAGCCCCCCGACACATAAACTACTGCAGCATAAATACTGGAGGCTGAGACAGGAGGGGTCAGGAGACACTGTGGCCCACTCCGAGGACACCCCCGGACAGGGCCAAACAGGAAGGATATAACCCCACCCACTTTGCCAAAGCACAGCCCCCACACCACTAGAGGGATATCTTCAACCACCAACTTACCATCCTGAGACAAGGCTGAGTATAGCCCACAAAGACCTCCGCCACGGAGGACCTCCGCTATCTATACTAAACACAACCTAATGCATTCACTCCCCCTGTACCCTATCTATACCAAACACAACCTAATGCATTCACTCCCCCTATACCCTATCTATACCTAATGCATTCACTCCCCCTATACCCTATCTATACCAAACACAACCTAATGCATTCATTAGACCAACCCTGCTTAGCTTCAGAAGCAAGCCAGCAGTGGTATGCAGAGTGGTATACTGCTGGAATCAAGTGCACCTACCGCCAACAGGGCTTCCCCTATACCCTATCTATACCAAACACAACCTAATGCATTCTCTCCCCCTATACCCTATCTATACCTAATGCATTCACTCCCCCTATACCCTATCTATACCTAATGCATTCACTCCCCTATACCCTATCTATACCTAATGCATTCACTCCCCCTATACCCTATCTATACCAAACACAACCTAATGCATTCACTCCCCCTATACCCTATCTATACCTAATGCATTCACTCCCCCTATACCCTATCTATACCTAATGCATTCACTCCCCCTATACTCTATCTATACCTAATGCATTCACTCCCCCTATACCCTATCTATACCAAACACAACCTAATGCATTCACTCCCCCTATACCCTATCTATACCTAATGCATTCACTCCCCCTATACCCTATCTATACCAAACACAACCTAATGCATTCACTCCCCCTATACCCTACCTATACCTAATGCATTCTCTCCCCCTATACCCTATCTATACCTAATGCATTCACTCCCCCTATACCCTATCTATACCAAACACAACCTAATGCATTCACTCCCCCTATACCCTATCTATACCAAACACAACCTAATGCATTCACTCCCCCTATACCCTACCTATACCTAATGCATTCACTCCCCCTATACCCTATCTATACCTAATGCATTCACTCCCCCTATACCCTATCTATACCAAACACAACCTAATGCATTCACTCCCCCTATACCCTACCTATACCTAATGCATTCACTCCCCCTATACCCTACCTATACCAAACACAACCTAATGCATTCACTCCCCCTATACCCTATCTATACCTAATGCATTCACTCCCCCTATACCCTACCTATACCTAATGCATTCACTCCCCCTATACCCTACCTATACCAAACACAACCTAATGCATTCACTCCCCCTATACCCTATCTATACCTAATGCATTCACTCCCCCTATACCCTATCTATACCAAACACAACCTAATGCATTCACTCCCCCTATACCCTATCTATACCTAATGCATTCACTCCCCCTATACCCTACCTATACCTAATGCATTCACTCCCCCTATACCCTATCTATACCAAACACAACCTAATGCATTCACTCCCCCTATACCCTACCTATACCTAATGCATTCACTCCCCCTATACCCTATCTATACCTAATGCATTCACTCCCCCTATACCCTATCTATACCAAACACAACCTAATGCATTCACTCCCCCTATACCCTACCTATACCTAATGCATTCACTCCCCCTATACCCTACCTATACCAAACACAACCTAATGCATTCACTCCCCCTATACCCTATCTATACCAAACACAACCTAATGCATTCACTCCCCCTATACCCTATCTATACCTAATGCATTCACTCCCCCTATACCCTACCTATACCAAACACAACCTAATGCATTCACTCCCCCTATACCCTACCTATACCTAATGCATTCACTCCCCCTATACCCTATCTATACCTAATGCATTCACTCCCCCTATACCCTATCTATACCTAATGCATTCACTCCCCCTATACCCTATCTATACCTAATGCATTCACTCCCCCTATACCCTATCTATACCTAATGCATTCACTCCCCCTGTACCCTATCTATACCAAACACAACCTAATGCATTCACTCCCCCTATACCCTATCTATACCTAATGCATTCACTCCCCCTATACCCTATCTATACCTAATGCATTCACTCCCCCTATACCCTATCTATACCTAATGCATTCACTCCCCCTATACCCTATCTATACCAAAAACAACCTAATGTATTCACTCCCCCTATACCCTATCTATACCTAATGCATTCACTCCCCCTATACCCTATATATTCCAAACACAGCCTAATGCTAAAGGGCTTGTGTGTGTTCATTTCGTTTTTGCAGTAAGCAGCATTATGAGAGACTCCTTTGTTCCACAGCTAATCACACTAATGAACACTGCAACTAAAACAAAGCAGCTAAAACTACTAAAATAATCCATGCAACCTAACATGTTCTCTCCTTTACCCCCTCTCTCTCTCTCTCTCTCTCTCCTTTACCCTCTTCCCTCTCTCTCTCTCTCCTTTACTCTCTCTCTCTCTCCTTTACCCTCTCCCCTCTCTCTCTCTCCTTTACCCTCTCTCTCTCTCTCTCTCTCTCTCTCTCCTTTACCCTCTCTCTCTCTCTCTCTCTCCTTTACCCTCTCTCTCTCTCTCCTCTCCCCTCTCTCTCTCTCCTTTACCCTCTCTCCCTCTCTCTCTCCTTTACCCTCTCTCTCTCTCCTTTACCCTCTCTCTCTCTCTCTCCTTTACCCTCTCTCTCTCTCCTTTACCCTCTCTCTCTCTCTCTCTCTCCTTTACCCTCTCTCTCTCTCTCTCTCTCCTTTACCCTCTCTCTCTCTCTCTCTCTCCTTTACCCTCTCTCTCTCTCTCTCTCTCCTTTACCCTATCTCTCTCTCTCTCTCTCCTTTACCCTCTCTCTCTCTCCTTTACCCTCTCTCTCTCTCTCTCTCCTTTACCCTCTCTCTCTCTCCTTTACCCTCTCTTCCCTCTCTCTCTCCTTTACCCTCTCTCTCTCTCTCTCTCCTTTACCCTCTCTTCCCTCTCTTCTCTCTCTCTCTCTCTCCCCTTTACCCTCTCTCCTCTCTCTCTCTCTCCTTTACCCTCTCTCTCTCCTTTACCCTCTCTCTCTCTCTCCTTTACCCTCTCTCTCTCTCTAATTTACCCTCTCTCTCTCTCTCTCCTTTACCCTCTCTCTCTCTCTCTCTCTCTCCTTTACCCTCTCTCTCTCCTTTACCCTCTCTCCCCTCTCTCTCTCTCTCCTTTACCCACTCTCCTTTACCCTCTCTCCCCTCTCTCTCTCTCCTTTACCCTCTCTCTCTCTCTCTCTCTCCTTTACCCTCTCTCTCTCTCTCTCTCTCCTTTACCATCTCTCTCTCTCTCTCTCCTTTACCCTCTCTCTCTCTCTCCTTTACCCTCTCTCTCTCTCTCTCTCTCTCTCTCCTTTACCCTCTCTCCCCTCTCTCTCTCTCCTTTACCCTCTCTCTCTCTCTCTCTCTCTCTCCTTTACCCTCTCTCTCTCTCTCTCTCTCCTTTACCCTCTCTCTCTCTCTCTCTCTCCTTTACCCTCTCTCTCTCTCTCTCTCTCTCCTTTACCCTCTCTCGCTCTCTCTCCTTTACCCTCTCTCTCTCTCTCCTTTACCCTCTCTCTCTCTCTCTCTCTCTCCTTTACCCTCTCTCTCTCTCCTTTACCCTCTGTTCCCTCCCTCCTTTCTCTCTCTCTCTCTCCCCCCTCTGTTCCCTCCTTTCTCTCTCTCTCTCCTTTACCCTCTCTTCCCTCCTTTCTCTCTCTATCTCCTTTACCCTCTTCCCTCTCTCTCTCTCTCCTTTACCCTATTTTCCTTACTTTCTCTCTCTCCTTTACCCTCTCCTCCCATTCCTTCCTTCTCGCTCTCTCCTTTCTTCCTTTCCTTCTCTCTCTCTTCTTTACCCTCTCCTTCCTTCCTTTCCTTCTCTGTGTCTCTCCTTACTCTTTCCTCCTTCCCGCCTCCTTCTCTCTCCTTGCCATTCACACAAAAAAAAACATTTATCCTAAACAGTCCGATTCCCGAGCACGCCTATGTTTCCAGACCCGAGGAAGTATTTGCCATGTAACTTCAGGACATGCCTGTTTGAGCCAGTCCAGAACATAGAGATCCTATCAAATTACTAGAGGGGAAATGTCATAAACCGTCAAATTCCAGAATGGGGTGAAAATGGCAGCCATATTGGTCAGGGAGAAATCCAAACCATTCAAATTGGAATCCAGATTTTTCTTATGCATTAAAATAAAAGGCATGTGATATCAGAAATTATGTAATAGAATTATTGTCAACCTAAAATATTGTAATTTATACCATGCCATTGTTGAATGCTAATTTCTGAGTGGCTTGAATGGCATTCTAGAGCGTGTATTATTTCCCTTTATAAACTGGGTGGTTTGAGCCCTGAATGCTGATTGGCTGACAGCCGTGGTTACCACGGGCATGACAAAACCTTTATTTTTACTGTTCTGATTACATTGATAACCAGGTTATAATAGCAATAAGGCACTTCAGGGGGTTGTGGTATATGGCCAATAAACCACGGCTAAGGGCTGTATCCAAGCGTTGCGTCGGGTTTGTTTGGTTACCAAGGCAACTACTGTAGATTACTGTAGAACTAGAACTACTACTTTAGAAAACTTGCTAGATACTCAGTGGATGTTGAACACATTTCTAAAGACAAAAAAAACTAAACATTTCTAGCAGCAAATGTGCTACATTATAGCCATGATATGAAAGGGCCAATCAACTCCGTGGAAGGTTAGTTCCACTAGCATCCCATGGAAAATACAGTTTGACACTGTTCATTGTTTTCCATAGAATGCATAGCCACTCATTCATTATACCTTACATAATTATAAATACAATTTATGGGTTTTAAACCATTTTTTTATACAAAAATATTTGTTTACAGACCATAAATGTTTTGTTTGTTGGCTGTGGTGGATTGACTGCATTGTTTGAATGTTGGCATTTAATTAAAATAATGGAAATCATTCCTCTAAAACTGACTGGCCAGCTAGCTAACACACATACAGTGCAGATAAATGATTTACATTCATTATTTTTCACAATATCTTATCTTACAGCTCTGGGAAACCATGGTTGGTCGACTCCCTGACCAACATGGCCGCCCTTTAGACGATCATAAGACGGTTCATGACCCTTCTAGTATTCTAATTCTATGGTCTTCTAGTATTCTAATTCTATGGTCCAGAGCCACCGAAAATGTCCGTCTGTGTTGCGGCTCGATCGGGACGGGGGATTTCGCCAGGAAATAATACACATTTAACCCCTGAAGAAGACAGACACAAGCCACATATTCTGACAACCTAGAGTACTATCCCCCAGGAAGGAGTGTCGAGTTGGTGTGTTGGAGCGACACCAACAAAAAAACGGGAGTTTACAGTAACAGTTCTTCCGCTGTGATGTCGGGTCCTGGGTCTCGGAGGACCGGGTCCAGCATCAAAATCCGCCTGACAGGTAAACTAACTAAAACACCGTGAAAGCGCTTACGGTTTCATTTGTATTATTCGGGATTTAAAAGCCTGTAACAGGGGGGTGGACAGAGCTACATTTCCGAGCCTGTCATGGCGCCAGCGACACTGGACAGGGTTCACATCCGGGGGTTTCTCTATTTACTGACATCTAACGTTACGTACAATAGGTAACGTTAACTAGGCCTTAACTCTTATTAGTTAGTTCAAATAACTCAACAAACGGATGAGGATAGCTACTTCATTAACGTTATTAACTAGCTATTTAGATTGAAAGACGTCTAATATTCGCCTGATTTAACAGGCAGGTTTGTCTCTGCCAAATGCCATTGTAACAGCCTCGTCCAAGGTGTTTGGCTAGTTAACTAACGGGAACAGTTAGTTAGTAGGTTAGTCATGAGCTGAATACTACTCTGTTTAGTTGACCAGTGTCCTAACTAGACCTAACCAGTGTCCTAACGAGACCTAACCAGTGTCCTTCTGCCACGGTGGCCTAACTAGACCTAACCAGTGTCCCAACTAGACCTAACCAGTGTCCCAACTAGACCTAACCAGTGTCCTTCTGCCACAGTGGTTTAACTAGACCTAACCAGTGTCCTAACTAGACCTAACCAGTGTCCTCCTGCCACGGTGGCCTAACTAGTCCTAACCAGCGTCCTAACTAGACCTAACCAGTGTCCTAACTAGACCTAACCAGTGTCCTCCTGCCACGGCGGCCTAACTAGTCCTAACCAGCGTCCTAACTAGACCTAACCAGTGCCCTTCCTAGACTATTCAGGAGCTATTCTAGCGAACTACTTCCCCTATAACTGACCTGCTCTCTACATTACCAAGATATCTAACCTGGCTAACCAGTTAGCTAGCTAACTGATCTCAAAGCAGCTAGTTGGTAGGGTTTCTAGAGCAAATTAAGCCGCTCAGTAACGTTGACTAGCACCTAGATATTTTTTATTTTATTTTTTATAGTTGGCTCGTTAGTAGTTAGCCGATAACGTTAGTTAGCCAGACAATTCATCTGCTGAGTGTGTTTAGTAAGCATGTCACACCCAGAGTGTTGGCACACGTCTATTAGATAGCAAACCACACACAGTGTTGCTGTGTGAACCAGTGGACGAAGCTCAGTCCAGACTGCAGAAGACATCATCTCCATGTGAATAGAGACCCAGCCAGTCTGCACGGCTTCCATTAACTACTACAGTAACAGACATTGTTCCAGCTGTGTATCCAAATGAGACCTGTATCTGTCACAAACAACAGGTGGGTTAGGGTCAGAGAGAGACAACAGGTGGGTTAGGGTCAGAGAGAGACAACAGGTGGGTTAGGGTCAGAGAGAGACAACAGGTGGGTTAGGGTCAGAGAGAGACAACAGGTGGGTTAGGGTCAGAGAGAGACAACAGGTGGGTTAGGGTCAGAGAGAGACAACAGGTGGGTTAGGGTCAGAGAGAGACAACAGGTGGGTTAGGGTCAGAGAGAGACAACAGGTGGGTTAGGGTCAGAGAGAAACAACATGTGGGTTAGGGTCAGAGAGAGACAACAGGTGTAGGCTAACAGTGAAACGCTTACTTCAGGGCCCTTACCAACAATGCAGAGAGAGAGAAATGGAAAAAATAATAACACAAGGAATAAAATACACAACGTGTAAAAGGATAACATGGTGAGAGAGCAAGAGACCATTTAATACTCTCAATGAGACCAGGTCACCACAGACACACACTGAAATACACTACACACACATACACAGGATAGATGCTGAGAGAAGCTGTGGGGGGGAGGAGAAGGAGGAGAGAGAAGCTGTGGGGAGGAGGATGAGAGAGAAGCTGTGGGGAGGAGGATGAGAGAGAGAAGCTGTGGGGAGGAGGAGAGAGAAGCTGTGGGGAGGAGGATGAGAGAAGCTGTGGGGAGGAGGATGAGAGAGAAGCTGTGGGGAGGAGGAGAGAGAGAGAAGCTGTGGGGAGGAGGAGAGAGAGAGAAGCTGTGGGGAGGAGGAGGAGAGAGAAGCTGTGGGAAGAGGAGGAGAGAGAGAAGCTGTGGGAGAGAAAGGGAGGGAGATGAAGAGAGAAGCTGTGGGGAGGTGAAGAGACATCTGTTGATTGGCTTACAGCAGCCAGTCACTGATCTGATTGGCTGTCAGGCTGTCTGTAGCGACATCTGTTTGGTTGACTGACAGTTGTCTGTTCTGTGTTTTTAGTCTTATGTGCCAAGAACCTTGCAAAGAAAGACTTCTTCCGTAAGTATCTCTGATCCCTCTTCTCTGCCTGTCTCCTTCTGTAAGTATCTCTGATCCCTCTTCTCTGCCTGTCTCCTTCTGTAAGTATCTCTGATCCCTCCTCTCTGTCTGTCTCCTTCTGTAAGTATCTCTGATCCCTCCTCTCTGTCTGTCTCCTTCTGTAAGTATCTTTGATCCCTCCTCTCTGTCTGTCTCCTTCTGTAAGTATCTTTGATCCCTCCTCTCTGTCTGTCTCCTTCTGTAAGTATCTCTGATCCCTCCTCTCTGTCTGTCTCCTTCTGTAAGTATCTCTGATCCCTCCTCTCTGTCTGTCTCCTTCTGTAAGTATCTCTGATCCCTCCTCTCTGTCTGTCTCCTTCTGTAAGTATCTCTGATCCCTCCTCTCTGTCTGTCTCCTTCTGTAAGTATCTCTGGTCCCTCCTCTCTCTCTGTCTCCATCTCTCTTTCTGTCTTCCTCTCTCTTTCACATTCTACTTTATAATGTGTGTGTGTGTGTGTGTGTGTGTGTGTGTGTGTGTGTGTGTGTGTGTGTGTGTGTGTGTGTGTGTGTGTGTGTGTGTGTGTGTGTGTGTGTGTGTGTGTGTGTGTAGGGTTGCCAGACCCATTTGCAAAGGTAGTGGTGGATGGATCAGGACAGTGTCATTCTACAGACACAGTGAAGAGCACTCTGGACCCCAAATGGAACCAACACTATGACCTGTGAGTAAACCCGCTGAAACCCACACACCCACTGAACAGCAAAATAAAGTTCTGATCCGGTTCGTACCGGTTGATATCGTTCCGTTCCTTTTTAAGCACTGAGACGGGTCAGAGAATTCAGGGCCGTCACAGTGGGCGTTGAGTTATTGAGCAAGAGGGGCTGATTTCATGGGGCTACAGTCTGTTTCCCTTCCATTGATGACTAGTTTTTATATTACTGCTCTCTCTTCTTGTCCGTTGTCTGTGTCCGTTGTCTATACCGTGCTGTGTTGTCATTAGTTGCTGCCATGTTGTTGTGTTGCTACCGTGCTGTGTTGTCATGTTGTGTTGCTACCGTGCTGTGTTGTCATTAGTTGCTGCCATGTTGTTGTGTTGCTACCGTGCTGTGTTGTCATGTTGTGTTGCTACCGTGCTGTGTTGTCATGTTGTGTTGCTACCGTGCTGTGTTGTCATTAGTTGCTGCCATGTTGTTGTGTTGCTACCGTGCTGTGTTGTCATTAGTTGCTGCCATGCTATGTTGTTGTGTTGCTACCGTGCTGTGTTGTCATTAATTGCTGCCATGCTATGTTGTTGTGTTGCTACCGTGCTGTGTTGTCATTAGTTGCTGCCATGCTATGTTGTTGTGTTGCTACCGTGCTGTGTTGTCATTAGTTGCTGCCATGCTATGTTGTTGTGTTGCTACCGTGCTGTGTTGTCATTAGTTGCTGCCATGCTATGTTGTTGTGTTGCTACCGTGCTGTGTTGTCATTAGTTGCTGCCATGCTATGTTGTTGTGTTGCTACCGTGCTGTGTTGTCAATAGTTGCTGCCATGTTGTTGTCATGTTGTGTTGCTACCGTGCTGTGTTGTCATTAGTTGCTGCCATGTTGTTGTCATGTTGTGTTGCTACCATGCTGTTGTCATGTGTTGTTGTCATCTTGTGTTGCTACCATGATGTGTTGTCATGTGTTGCTACCATGCTGTGTTGTCATCTTGTGTTGCTAGCATGCTGTGATGCTACCATGTTGTGTTGCCTCCATGTTGTTGTCATGGTGTGTTGCTAGCATGCTGTGTTGCTACCATGCCGTGTTGCTACCATGTTGTTGTTTTGTTGCTAGCATGCTGTGTTGCTACCATGTTGTTGTTGTGTTGCTAGCATGCTGTGATGCTACCATGTTGTTGTTGTGTTGCTAGCATTTGTTGTTCACCGAGGCAGTAAATGGGTCTGTTCACTGAGGCAGGAGGACGTCGGTGCCCAACACACACGGTCTGTTCACTGAGGCAGTAGATGGTCTGTTCATTGAGGCAGGAGGACGTCGGTGCCCAACACACACGGTCTGTCACCGAGGCAGTAGACGGTCTGTTCACCGAGGCAGTAGTTGGTCTGTTCACTGAGGCAAGAGGACGTCGGTGCCCTACACACACGGTCTGTTCACCGAGGCAGTAGACGGTCTGTTCACCGAGGCAGTAGATGGTCTGTTCACTGAGGCAAGAGGACGTCGGTGCCCTACACACACGGTCTGTTCACTGAGGCAGTAGATGGTCTGTTCACTGAGGCAGGAGGATGTCGGTGCCCTACACACACGGTCTGTTCACTGAGGCAGTAGATGGTCTGTTCACTGAGGCAGGAGGATGTCGGTGCCCTACACACACGGTCTGTTCACCGAGGCAGTAGATGGTCTGTTCACTGAGGCAGGAGGACGTCGGTGCCCTACACACACGGTCTGTTCACCGAGGCAGTAGATGGTCTGTTCACTGAGGCAGGAGGACGTCGGTGCCCTACACACACGGTCTGTTCACCGAGGCGGTAGACGGTCTGTTCACCGAGGCGGTAGATGGTCTGTTCATTGAGGCAGGAGGACGTCGGTGCCCTACACACACGGTCTGTTCACAGAGGCGGTAGACGGTCTGTTCACCGAGGCGGTAGACGGCCTGTTCACCGAGGCGGTAGATGGTCTGTTCACTGAGGCAGGAGGACGTCGGTACCCTATACACATGGTCTGTTCACCGAGGCAGTAGACTGTCTGTTCACTGAGGCAGGAGGACGTCGGTGCCCTACACACACGGTCTCATCACGAGGCAGTAGACGGTCTGTTCGCCGAGGCAGTAGACGGTCTCTTCACCGAGGCAGGAGGACGTCGGTGCCCTACACACACGGTCTGTTCACCGAGGCAGTAGACGGTCTGTTCACCGAGTCAGTAGACGGTCTGTTCACCGAGGCAGTAGACGGTCTGTTCACCGAGGCAGGAGGACGTCGGTGCCCTACACACACGGTCTGTTCACCGAGGCAGTAGACGGTCTGTTCACCGAGGCAGTAGATGGTCTGTTCCCTGAGGCAAGAGGACGTCGGTGCCCTACACACACGGTCTGTTCACCGAGGCAGTAGATGGTCTGTTCACTGAGGCAGGAGGACGTCGGTGCCCTACACACACGGTCTGTTCACCGAGGCGGTAGACGGTCTGTTCACCGAGGCGGTAGACGGCCTGTTCACCAAGGCGGTAGATGGTCTGTTCACTGAGGCAGGAGGACGTCGGTGCCCTACACACATGGTCTGTTCACCGAGGCAGTAGACGGTCTGTTCACCGAGGCAGGAGACGCCGGAGCCCTACACACACAGTCTGTTCACTGAGGCAGTAGATGATCTGTTCACTGAGGCAGTAGATGGTCTGTTCACCGAGGCAGTAGACGGTCTGTTCACCGAGGCAGTAGACGGTCTGTTCACCGAGGCAGTAGACGGTCTGTTCACCGAGGCAGTAGACGGTCTGTTCACCGAGGCAGTAGACGGTCTGTTCACCGAGGCAGTAGACGGTCGGTTCACCGAGGCAGTAGACGGTCGGTTCACCGAGGCAGTAGACGGCCTTCTGGAAAGTCTTCTAGCCTGTAGGGACATTGTGGGGAGCTAGCGTGATGCAGTGATGTCCCTACCTATACATGCATATCTACCTCAGTCACCTCAGCCACTGCACATCGACTCAGTACTGGTACCCTGTGTGTATATAGCCTAGTTATCATTACTCAGTACTGGTACCCTGTATTGGAGAAGAAAGTAAAAGTGCAACATGTGCCATGTAAGAAAGCTAACGTTTAAATTCCTTGCTCCGAACATGAGAACATATAAAAGCTGGTGGTTCCTTTTAACATGAGTCTTCAATATTCCCAGGTAAGAAGTTTTAGGTTGAAGTTATTCTAGGAATTATAGGACTATTTCTCTCTCTACCATTTGTATTTCATATACCTTTTGACTATTGGATGTTCTAATTGGTACTATAGTATTGCCAGCCTAATCTCGGGAGTTGGTACTATAGTATTGCCAGCCTAATCTCGGGAGTTGGTACTATAGTATTGCCAGCCTAATCTCGGGAGTTGGTACTATAAAATTGCCAGCCTAATCTCGGGAGTTGGTACTATAGTATTGCCAGCCTAATCTCGGGAGTTGTTACGATAGTATTGCCAGCCTCATCTCGGGAGTTGGTACTATAGTATTACCAGCCTCATCTCGGGAGTTGGTACTATAGTATTGCCAGCCTAATCTCGGGAGTTGGTACGATAGTATTGCCAGCCTCATCTCGGGAGTTGGTACTATAGTATTGCCAGCCTCATCTCGGGAGTTGGTACTATAGTATTGCCAGCCTCATCTCGGGAGTTGGTACTATAGTATTGCCAGTCTAATCTCGGGAGTTGGTACTATAGTATTGCCAGCCTAATCTCGGGAGTTGGTACTATAGTATTGCCAGCCTAATCTCGGGGGTTGGTACTATAGTATTGCCAGCCTAATCTCGGGAGTTGGTACTATAGTATTGCCAGCCTCATCTCGGGAGTTGGTACTATAGTATTGCCAGCCTCATCTTGGGAGTTGGTACTATAGTATTGCCAGCCTCATCTCGGGAGTTGGTACTATAGTATTGCAGCCTAATCTCGGGAGTTGGTACTATAGTATTGCCAGCCTAATCTCGGGAGTTGGTACTATAGTATTGCCAGCCTAATCTCGGGAGTTGGTACTATAGTATTGCCAGCCTAATCTCGGGAGTTGGTACTATAGTATTGCCAGCCTCATCTCGGGAGTTGGTACTATAGTATTGCCAGCCTCATCTCGGGAGTTGGTACTGTAGTATTGCCAGCCTCATCTCGGGAGTTGGTACTATAGTATTGCCAGCCTCATCTCGGGAGTTGGTACTATAGTATTGCCAGCCTCATCTCGGGAGTTGGTACTATAGTATTGCAGCCTAATCTCGGGAGTTGGTACGCTTGAAGTCGTAAACAGAGCTGTGCTTCAAGCATTGCTAAGAGCTGCTCGCAAACACAGTAAAGTTTGAATGAATGCTTACGAGCCTGCTGCTGCCTACCACCGCTCAGTCAGACTGCTCTATAAAATCTCAAATCATAGACTTAATTATAATATAATAACACACAGAAATACGAGCCTCGGGTCATTAACATGGTCAAATACGGAAACTATCATTTCGAAAACAAAATGTTTATTCTTTCAGTGAAAGACCGTTCTGTATTTTATCTAACGGGTGGCATCCCTCAGCCTGAATATTGCTGTTACATTGTATCTTGTATCAACCAAACCAGCAACTTACCTTGGCTCCTTGCAGCCACAAGGTCATTTTGACGCTGCACCTGTGTACCAGGTGTTCGTCCTGCCACTCAGTCTCCTCGTGGAGAAATGTAATCAGCCACAAGGTGGTCATCCTGCCACTCAGTCTCCTCGTGGAGAAATGTAATCAGCCACAAGGTGGTCATCCTGCCACTCAGTCTCCTCGTGGAGAAATGTAATCAGCCACAAGGTGGTCGTCCTGCCACTCAGTCTCCTCGTGGAGGAATGTAATCAGCCACAAGGTGGTCGTCCTGCCACTCAGTCTCCTCGTGGAGAAATGTAATCAGCCACAAGGTGGTCATCCTGCCACTCAGTCTCCTCGTGGAGAAATGTAATCAGCCACAAGGTGGTCGTCCTGCCACTCAGTCTCCTCGTGGAGAAATGTAATCAGCCACAAGGTGGTCGTCCTGCCACTCAGTCTCCTCGTGGAGAAATGTAATCAGCCACAAGGTGGTCATCCTGCCACTCAGTCTCCTCGTGGAGAAATGTAATCAGCCACAAGGTGGTCGTCCTGCCACTCAGTCTCCTCGTGGAGAAATGTAATCAGCCACAAGGTGGTCGTCCTGCCACTCAGTCTCCTCGTGGAGAAATGTAATCGGCCACAAGGTGGTCGTCCTGCCACTCAGTCTCCTCGTGGAGAAATGTAATCGGCCACAAGGTGATCGTCCTGCCACTCAGTCTCCTCGTGGAGAAATGTAATCGGACGATTTAACGATTGTTATGAAAACTTGAAATCGGCCCTAATTAATCTGTCGACCTCTAATCCTGACCTGTGTGTGTGTGTGTGTGTGCGTGTGCGTGTAGGTACATAGGGAAGACAGACTCCATCACCATCAGTGTGTGGAACCATAAGAAGATCCACAAGCGGCAGGGCGCCGGGTTCCTGGGCTGTATACGACTGCTGGCTAACTCCATCAGCAGACTGAAAGACACTGGCTGTAAGACACACACACACACAGGCTGTATACGACTGCTGGCTAACTCCATCAGCAGACTGAAAGACACTGGCTGTAAGACACACACACACACAGGCTGTATACGACTGCTGGCTAACTCCATCAGCAGACTGAAAGACACTGGCTGTAAGAGACACACACACACACACAGGCTGTATACGACTGCTGGCTAACTCCATCAGCAGACTGAAAGACACGGGCTGTAAGACACACACACACACATACACACACATGCTGTATACGACTGCTGGCTAACTCCATCTGCAGACTGAAAGACACGGGCTGTAAGAGACACACACACACACACACACACACACACACACACACACACACTGATCATAACAGCTGAAACAGAGCAGTACCTTCTCCTCCATACAGCTAGACTGACCATACCAGCTGAAACAGAGCAGTACCTCCTCCACGTCTGCGCTATCTTTGTTCAGGTGCATGGTTTCACTTCTAAAATTGTATAACTGCCTTAATTTTGCTGGACCCCAGGAAGAGTAGCTGCTGCCTTGCAGCTAATGGGGATCCATAATAAACCCCAGGAAGAGTAGCTGCTGCCTTGGCAGGAACTAATGGGGATCCATAATAAACCCCAGGAAGAGTAGCTGCTGCCTTGGCAGGAACTAATGGGGATCCATAATAAACCAAAGGAAGAGTAGCTGCTGCAGGAACTAATGGGGATCCATAATAAACCCCAGGAAGAGTAGCTGCTGCCTTGGCAGGAACTAATGGGGATCCATAATAAACCCCAGGAAGAGTAGCTGCTGCCTTGGCAGGAACTAATGGGGATCCATAATAAACCCCAGGAAGAGTAGCTGCTGCCTTGGCAGGAACTAATGGGGATCCATAATAAACCCCAGGAAGAGTAGCTGCTGTCTTGGCAGGAACTAATGGGGATCCATAATAAACCCCAGGAAGAGTAGCTGCTGCCTTGGCAGGAACTAATGGGGATCCATAATAAACCCCAGGAAGAGTAGCTGCTGCCTTGGCAGGAACTAATGGGGATCCATAATAAACCCCAGGAAGAGTAGCTGTAGCCTTGCAGCTAATGGGGATCCATAATAAACCCCAGGAAGAGTAGCTGCTGCCTTGGCAGGAACTAATGGGGATCCATAATAAACAGGATGCACCTGAGCTCAGTTTTGAGTCTCATAAAAAATGGTCTGAATACTTATGTAAATAAGGTATTTCTGTTCAGAATTTTTTATACATTTGCAAAAATGTTTAAAAAAAACTTTTCGTTTTGCCAATATGGGGTATTGTGATGTCATTATGGGGTATTGTGATGTCATTATGGGGTATTGTGATGTCATTATGGGGTATTGTGATGTCATTATGGGGTATTGTGATGTCATTATGGGGTATTGTGATGTCATTATGGGGTATTGTGATGTCATTATGGGGTATTGTGTGTAGCTTGATGAGGGAAATGCTTTATTTTAGAATAAGGCTGTAATGTAACCACATTTGGGAAAGTGAAGGGGACTGACAAATATCAGTTTTATTAGGTACCAACAGTGTCCAAAACATGTTCAGACCTTTACTGCCGACGGCAGTTACAACGGGGGGACTTTAGTTATGTTAGCAGATTGACATGTTCTGGCATGGATCTGTAGCACACGGGTACACTACAAACTCCACTCTCTCTCTCTCTCTCTCTCTCTCTCTGTCTCTCTCTCTCTCTGTCTCTCTGTCTCTCTGTCTCTCTGTCTCTCTCTCTCTGTCTCGCTCTCTCTCGCTCTCTCTCGCTCTCTCTCTCTCCAGACCAGCGGTTGGATCTGTGTAAGCTGAATCCATCAGACAGTGATGCAGTACGGGGACAGATCGTAGGTAAGACTGACTGGGTTTCCGTTAGGAAAATGTGGTGCTGGACAACATGACAGATTTTAATTTGCCCATATTAATTTATTAGGGGTCCAAACACATTTATTTGTATTCTTTATTTAAACGAGGCAAGTCGGTTAAGGACAAATTCTTAATTACAATGACGGCTAAACCTGGACGACGCTGGGTCAATTGTGCGCCGCCGGATGTGATACAGCCTGGATTCGAACCAGGGACTGTAGTGACGCTTCTTGCACTGAGATACAGTGTCTTAGACCGCTGCGCCACTCGGGAACCCATTTTGGCACTTACATTACATATAAAACTAAAGATAAAACAGTACATTATATAACATTATTACACCACTACATATCTACAATACAACATGTATAATACCACTATACAACAATATTACAGTGTACATGTGTAGAGTGCGTGTCTTATCATGTGTGTGCGTGTGTCTGTACCTTTTGTGTGTCTCTTCACAGTTAGTGTTGTTCTATAAGGTGTACTTTAACCTGTTTTTAAATCTGATTCTAATGCTGCATCAGTTACTTGATGTGGACTAAAAGCTTGTTGACCAATCAGGACCTGAATATGACTGCCCTTCACATAATCATTTAACACGTTCATACATTGTTTTATGTGGTTATTACACATTGATTACACGATCACTCCTATTTCATATGTCACAGCGATTCATCGATACGTATGCTATGATGCTGGTAAAATTATCTCGCGCACCTACAGTGCTGGTCATATAAAAAAGCTAGCTAGCTCATGGATGCAAACAATGTTATTCCCCAAAAACATAGCAAAACAACAATCTGTTTCAGTAGCTATAGTTAGCTAGCTAACATCTGTTTTAGTAGCTGTAGTTAGCTAGCTAACATCTGTTTCAGTAGCTGTAGTTAGCTAGCTAACATCTGTTTTCAGTAGCTGTAGTTAGCTAGCTAACATCTGTTTCAGTAGCTGTAGTTAGCTAGCTAACTATAAGGCTAGGTGTCATCATCTAAAATAACCCTAATTTATAAGACAGTTATTTCAAATCAAATAACATTTATTTATATAGCCCTTCGTACATCAGCTGATATCTCAAAGTGCTGTACAGAAACCCAGCCTAAAACCCCAAACAGCAAGCAATGCAGGTGTAGAAGCACGGTGGTTAGGAAAAACTCCCTAGAAAGGCCAAAACCTAGGAAGAAACCTAGAGAGGAACCAGGCTATGTGGGGTGGGGAGTCATCATGTCAGGTATTCCTGGGGCATGGTCCTAGGGCTCAGGTCCTCCGAGAGAGAGAAAGAAAGAGAGAATTAGAGAGAGCATATGTGGGATGGCCAGTCCTCTTCTGGCTGTGCCGGGTGGAGATTATAACAGAACATGGCCAAGATGTTCAAATGTTCATAAATGACCAGCATGGTCGAATAATAATAAGGCAGAACAGTTTAAACTGGAGCAGCAGCACGGCCAGGTGGACTGGGGACAACAAGGAGTCATCATGTCAGGTAGTCCTGGGGCATCAGGTCCTCCGAGAGAGAGAAAGAAAGAGATTAATTGATTAATGGTGGTCGGTTAAGCTAACCACAATAAGGATTAGCCACAATAGTGGACTTCAAAATAAAAGTATGTAATTGACAGTGATGCAAATGAATACAAATAGTATAATTATGCCATAATTGAATAGATCATGCTAAACGAGGTTGGAATGTTGTTATATGAAATCAACAAAGGACAATGATTTGTTAATTTGACAAAAATCTGTTGAAATCACACTGGATGTATTATACTTTAGAGTTGCATTGGGGGCATCCTTATTTCACTGTACAGCCTTACCTATGGATTGTGGGTCAATGACATGGGGTATCAGTCTACTCCGTGACACCCAGAGAACATTAGCATCATAGCTCTTATTGCGGGACTCTGAAACAACTGTGAATTGAGCCACATTTATTGTCAACCTGTTTGTATTGAACACTATTCATGAGGAAAAACAATACTGCATGGATGTTTTGGAGTCTGAAAACTCTGAGGAGGATGTTGGAAAAAAATATCTTGGGTATTGAGTAGACTGTTACATCATATCATTGATTCTCAATCCTTAGGTAAAGCGGTAGAGTGCAATATGAATGTCAAAACACACAATAGACTGACTGGGGAGGTGATTTTACACAGTCACAGTCCCGCGATAAGAGCTACAACGTTAATATTTGCGTAAACTTTTCACGGTTGTGTTCTGCGGGCGTCACCGAGGGGACTGATACCCCATTTCATTGCTTCACATTCCAACCTTGTTTAACATTATCTAGTCTAAATATGGCAGGATTCCACCAATTGTAACCTTCTGCATCACTTTCAAATAAGTACTTTTATTTTGAAGGCAATTCGCAAATTCCACTATTGTGCCTAATCCTTATTGTGGCTAGCTTCACAACACATAACCCGGTCCGGTCGAGCCTCACTAGCCAGATGAAGCTAGCTGGCTGCTTATAACGTTAGCTTTGGGCAACAGGGTTAAGTAGCTGGCTAGCTATTTATTTTATGAACTGAAGTTCAATTTCAATAGCCGAACAACAAGTGGCAACCTAGCTAATACTTACTCAAGGATTCCTAACTCATTGCTAAGAATAATGAAAATGACTGCAGTTTCTACTGGTCATTGTTTTCAGGCTGGTTGTATTGGTGCTAGATAGGTACCAAGCTAACGCTAGCTACCCCAGAAGTTGCGTTCTAACAAATAATGCTTTATTACCCAACGCGGTATTGTAAACACATCGTTCATGGCCAGTGTTTGCTTGTTTGCAGACTTTTCCTGTACAGATTTGACAGCGCTGATAGTAGTGGTGTTGCTTGGCTTTGAACGTGCAGATTCAGAACACACGACATTCTATAATAGAACTGTGTTATTTGACGTGTCAAATTAAAAGCTTATTTAACGCGGCAAATTGTGTTATTATAAAATAGTGTTTATTTGACGTATCTTTTCTGACACGTAAAGACCCAAACGGCAATCCATAGTATGTCGTGAAGCTAATAGCAGTGACACTATTACTGTGTAACTCCGGTAGGGCAACATCTGAAAAATAGTGCACTTGGTAGTGTGTAGAGTGTCGTGGAAATTTCCTTAATTACCAAATGATGAGAGAGCAAATCACACACCAGTCAGAGTTATGCTTAATCTTCACCTTTTAATAATAATTAAGCTTTTGCAATAGCATTTTGACTTTCAACATTTCAGTATCTCTAATGAAAAGTTGAGAGTGGTCAACATAATGGCAACTGGGATCTTTTATAGCAAAGATCCACCCCCCTAGACGACATGACAAACCACAGGTCTTAGGAACTTACACAAAGAAAGACTTCACTTCAGAGAGAAGTATCCCCTAGCCAGACAGCATTGGCTATAAATTATCGTTCAGTTTGGTCTCCTAAACAAAGCTCTTATCTCGTTCTTGGTACAAAATGGTACCAAGACATTACCCCCACCCAATGATATATATCAATTGTAATTTCAGACACTCCCATCCCAAATACAACCAATTCTGGACAAGCTCACGGAGAGGAAAGTGAGCCTCTAGGTCAAGATAAGGGCAACGAGAGAGGGAACATAGAATGGTTCCAGACACTGCCATCCTCCTCTCCCCGATGGGAAAAGTAGGGAGTGACTGGCACACAGACATTGTGGAGCCAAGAGATAATTGGTTCCCCATCAATCATCCCTTCACATGGCTTAAAATATACGTTTACACATGAAGACAAGCTTGACCTCTCCCTTCTCTGCGGCCCAAGTAACTGAACCCTGACAGAGAACAGATAACTGAAAATGGCCAACACTATAGTACAACAAGATACATTCTGATGAGAAGTAACTCACAAGCATAAAATGAAAATAAAACATCTTATCTATGTCACCCAACTAATTCTGATTAATCCCCAACAAGAATCGTGGCCAAAAGTTTTGAGAATGACACAAATATTAATTTTCACAGTCTGCTGCATCAGTTTGTATGATGGCAATTTGCATATACTCCAGAATGTTATGTTGTTGGCTTCAGGGCGCCCAAGAAAGTCCAGCAAAACATCAAGGACAGACTGATATTCTACAAAAGGTACAGGGATTGGACTGCTGAGGACTGGGCTAAAGTCATTTTCTCTGATGAATCCCCTTTCCGATTTTTTTGGAGCATCCGGAATAAGACTTGTTCGGAGAAGACAAGGTGAGCGCTACCATCAGTCCTGTGTCATGCCAACATTAAAGCATCCTGAGACCATTCATGTGTGGGGTTGCTTCTCAGCCAAGGGAGTGGGCTCACTCACAATGTTGCCTAAGAACACAGCCATGAATAAAGAGTGGTACCAACACATCCTCCGAGGGCAACTTCTCCCAACCATCCAGGAACAGTTTGGTGATGAACAATACCTTTTCCAGCATGATGGAGCACCTTGCCATAAGGCAAAAGTGATAACTAAGTAGCTCGGGGAACAAAACATCCATATTTTGGGCCCATGGCCAGGAAACTCCCCAGACCTTAATCCCATTGAGAACTTGTGGTCAATCCTCAAGAGGCGGGTGGACAAACAAAACCCCACAAATGCTGAGAAACTCCAAGCTTCCACGACAGAGAACGGTTGATTGTCAACATCATCCACGACAGAGAACGGTTGATTGTCAACATCCTCCACGACAGAGAACGGTTGATTGTCAACATCCTCCACGACAGAGAACGGTTGATTGTCAACATCCTCCACGACAGAGAACGGTTGATTGTCAACATCCTCCACGACAGAGAACGGTTGATTGTCAATGAATCCCATTAACTTGGTGTTATGGATTTCACCTTTGAGTTGTCTCACTGAAAATCAAATCTAATTTATTTATAAAGCCCTTCTTACATCAGCTGATATCTCAAAGTGCTGTACAGAAACCTGAAATGTTCTTACTCTTTCAAATGACTGTTTGACTTGTTGACTGCTCGATCCACACAGCAGACATTGTGGGCTAGGTTAGGAACGCTGTGTTGCACGTGTAGTGCAACATTTTACATGGCATCATTACGCTGTGTACCTACGTTATATAGGTATGCACGTCATCTACCTACGTTATATAGGTATGCACGTCAGCTTTGACATCGGCTTTAAACTAGACTTCGGGTCGATACCGATGTTGACATTTTAGCTAATATCGACCGATTCCGATATGTTTACCGATATATCGTGCATCCCTAGTACAAACATTATTGGGCACAGACAACAGCACAACGGGCAACAAGGTAGAGACAACAATACATCACAACAATACATCACGCTAAGCAGCCACAACTGCCAGTAAGAGTGTCCATGATTGAGTCTTTGAATGAAGAGATGGAGATAAAACTATCCAGTTTGAGTGTTTGTTGCAGCTCGTTCCAGTCGCTAGCTGCAGCGAACTGAAAAGAGAAGTGACTAGGATTGTGCCATTGGCTTCTGGACAGTGAAAGAAAGTTGAAATGAAAAACAATTAAACAGGAGAGAAATGCTGGTTTCAATGGCCTATTAGGAAGACTTTATAAAATAATTGCCTCCACGTTTCCGTAATAGCCTGCCTACAGTTGCCTGTACACTTGAATAGTGAATGGGAGGCGCTCATCAATTACCATTTGGAAAATAAAAATAGTAGCTCTTTTTTTAAGCATGGCCATCAAAACTGTTTTAACACGCCATTTGCATTTAAAAAGTCAGAAATAGCAATTCAATTCATCACTAACCTTTGATCTTCATCAGATGGCACTCACAGGACTTCATGTTACACAATAAATGTGTGTTTTGTTCGATAAAGTTAATCTTTATGTCCAAAAACCTCATTTGAAATGGGTGTGTTATGTTCAGAAATGCATTGTCTCAAACAAACATCCGGTGAAAGTGCAGAGAGCCACATCAAACAACAGAAATACTCATCATAAACATTGATAAAAGATACAAGTGTTGAACATACGAATACAGATAAACTTCTCCTTAATGCAACCGCTGTGTCAGATTTCAAAAAGGCTTTAAGGCGAAAGCACACTTTGCGATTATGTTAGGTCAGCGCCTAGACACAGAAACCCATACAGCCATTTTCCAACCAAGGTGAGGTGTCACAAAAGTCAGAAATAACGTAAAAAATAATCCCTTACCTTTGATGATCTTCATCTGGTGGCACTCACAGGTCTCCATGTTAGACAATAAATGTTTGTTTTGTTCGATAAAGTTGATCTTTATGTCCAAATACCTTCGTTTTGTTGGTGCGTTTTGTTCAGAAATCCAAAGGCACAATGCGAGCTCTCAACACCTCAAGACGAAAAGTAAAAAAAGTACAATAAAAGATAGTAGAAACGTGTCAAACGATGTTTAAAATCAATCCTCAGGGTGTTTTTGTCATAAATAATAAATAATATTTAAACCGGACAAAAACTTTGTCAATAGAAAACTCCTGATCACGTGCTTCGTTCATGTCTGGAAGTTTCCACTGTCATCGGATTGAAAGCGGTGTATCTCCCTCATTTTTCAGAGTAAAAGCCTGAAACAATGCCTAAAGACTGGTCACATGTTGAGGAAGCCATAGAGCTTGTGAACTGGGTCCTAAGTCTTTGTATGGTGGATAGGCTTTCAATGGAAAAACAGCCTTTCAAAATAATAGTACTTCCTGGTTGGATTTTCCTCGGGTTTTCGCCTGCCATATCAGTTCTGTTATACTCAGATATTATTTTAACCGTTTTGGAAACTTTACAGTGTTTTCTATCAAAATCTACTAATTATATGCATACCCTAGCTTATGGGCCTGAGTAGCAGGCAGTTTAATTTGGGCACACTTTTCATCCGGAGGTGAAAATACCGCCCCCTGACCAAGACAGGTTAAGAGTACGGGTTAGGGTTTATGTTAAGGTTAGGGTAAGGGTACGGGTTAGGGTTTATGTTAAGGTTAGGGTTAGAGTACGGGTTAGGGTAAGAGTACGGGTTAGGGTTAAAGTTAAGGTTAGGGTAAGAGTACGGGTTAGGGTAAGAGTACGGGTTAGGGTAAGAGTACGGGTTTGGGTTTATGTTAAGGTTAGGGTAAGAGTACGGGTTAGGGTTTATGTTAAGGTTAGGGTAAGTGTACGGGTTAGGG